>NW_027095515.1:0-71164 GCF_036850765.1 Saccopteryx bilineata | reverse complement strand
TTGGAGAAACACAAGAAAATATGAGGAAACTTTCTGAGATATTAGAAAAAAGTGCTCTACATTTTGATTGTGATGGTGGTTATATGGGTACATATATCTATTAAATTTTACCAGGATGCAAACTTAAGAGCTATAGTTTTCAATTATATTAATTGAACCACAATAAGAAAGGACATTTTAGCCCTAAATGTATATTATAAAGGATAGTCTTAAAAACTTTGTTTTATGTATTGATCTAAAGAGGTCAAAGAAAAGCAAATTAAATTCAAATAACGTAAAATGAATAATGATAAAACAGCTAGAAACAGAAGTGACATAGAAAACAACCAATCATTGAGAATATGAACAAAATCAATAGTTTTATATTAACAACCTCCTACCAAAATTGATCAAAAATAATGAGAGAAAGCAAGTCATCTGTATCAGGTATAAACAGAAATATTAGTATAGATTCTTCAGACATTAAAAAATAATCACAAGACTTATTAAAAAACATTTTAAGTCTAAATATATAAATCCATTCCTATGAATGAATATTAATGGGTTATTAATATTAACCTGGTTAAAAGTAACACGGGAAGAAAAAAACTTTAATAATTTATATATAACATAAAATGATAGATTAGAACTTCAAACTTAAAACCTTTCAACAAAGAAATATTCAGATCTAGATAGTTTTATTGGTGAATGTTTTTCAAATATGTAAGAAAAATATAATATCTAATGTGCACAAACTATACTAATTAATGAGAAATGATAATCCATTTAACAACTTTTTCTGTGAGAATTGTGTAACCTTGATATAAAAACATGAAGAGAATATTATAAATAAGAAAAATAATAGTCCAGTCTCTCTTATGTAGAAATAACTTAAAATCCTAGAAATAAAAGCAAATAATTATTTGGTGAAGCATTCAAGCAATTGTGTAAAGCCAAGTATGTTTCATGTGGCCAACTTTGCAGTTTTCCAGGAATGCGGAGTTGGTTCAATATATCAAAAATCAATTAATGTATTTACAATATTAAATAAACTTCTACAAATCAATAAGAAAAAACCAAACAAATTAAAATAGTCAAAGAAATAAACTCAATCAGATACTTCACAAAGAGAATATTTAAGTAACATATAAGTAACATATATGTATGAGAAGTGACTCTACTTTCTGTATTAACAGAAAAATGCAAATTAAAATGAGGGAAAAAGTTTCAGTATACATGATGAGAACTATTAAAATTTACAAAAAGATAGCCAATTGCAAATCTTTGTAAAGACGTAAAAAATTGGCAATTTGCCCATATCAACAGTGGGCAGGCAAATTGTACAGCTGCTTTGGAAAACTAATTGACCGTATCTACTAAAGCTAAATTCACTCCTAAGTGTTCAACCAATACACCTATGTAAACATATGCAGTAAGACACATTTACACAAATGTTCATTACAACACTGCATACATTAGTCCCAAATATTCATCAATAATGGAAAAAAGAAAAAAAAGTGGTTTATTTATGCAATAAAATATTATTTCTTTTTTAATTTTTTTTATTGTATTTATTTTTAATGGGGTGACATCAGTAAATCAAGATACATATATTCAAAGATAACATGTCCAGGTTATCTTATCCTTCAATTATGTTGCACACCCATCACCCAAAGTCAGATTGTCCTGTCACCCTCTATCTAGTTCTCTTTGTACCCCTCCCCCTCCCCCTCTCCTCTCCCTCACCCCCCTCCTCCCGTAACTACCACACTCTTATCAATGTCTCTTGGTCTCACTTTTATGTCCCATCTACATATGGAATAATGCAGTTCCTGGTTTTTTCTGATTTACTTATTTCACTCCGTATAATGTTGTCAAGGTCCCACCATTTTGCTATAAATGATCCGATGTCATCATTTCTTATGGCTGAGTAGTATTCCATAGTGTATATGTGCCACATTTTCTTTATCCAGTCATCTATTGATGGGCTTTTTGGTTGTTTCCATGTCCTGGCCACTGTGAACAATGCTGCAATGAACATGGGGCTGCATGTGTCTTTACGAGTCAATGTTTCTGAGTTTTGGGGGTATATACCCAGTAGAGGGAATGCTGGGTCATAAGGTAGTTCTATTTTTAGTTTTTTGAGGAACCACCATACTTTCTTCATAATGGTTGTACTACTTTACATTCCCACCAACAGTGGATGAGGGTTCCTTTTTCTCCGCAACCTCTCCAACATTTGCTATTACCTGTCTTGTTAATAATAGCTAGTCTAACAGGTGTGAGGTGGTATCTCATTGCAGTTTTGATTTGCATTTCTCTATTAACTAAAGAAGATGAGCATCTTTTCATATATCTGTTGGCCATTTGTATTTTTTCCTGGGAGAAGTGTCTGTTCATGTCCTCTTCCCATTTTTTTATTGGATTGTTTGTTTGTTTGTTGTTGAGTTTTATGAGTTCTTTGTATATTTTGGATATTAGGCCCTTATCTGAGCAGGTGTTTAAAAATATCATTTCCCAATTAGTTGGCTGTCTGTTTATCTTGTTATCAGTTTCTCTTGCTGAGCAAAAACTTCTTAGTCTGATGTAGTCCCATTCATTAATTTTTGCCTTCACTTCTCTTGCCTTTGGAGTCAAATTCATAAAATGCTCTTTAAAGCCCAGGTCCATGAGTTTGGTACCTATGTCTTCTTCTATGTACTTTATTGTTTCAGGTCTTATGTTTAGATCTTTGATCCATTTTGAGTTAATTTTAGTTCAGGGGGACAAACTGTAGTCCAGCTTCATTCTTTTGCATGTGGCTTTCCAGTTTTCCCAGCACCATTTGTTGAAGAGGCTTTCTTTTCTCCATTGTGTGTTGTTGGCCCCTTTATCAAAAATTATTTGACTATATATATATGGTTTTATTTCTGGGCTTTCTATTCTGTTCCATTGGTCTGAGTGTCTATTTTTCTGCCAATACCATGTTGTTTTGATTGTCATGGCCCTATAATAGAGTTTGAAGTCCGGTATTGTAATGCCCCCAGCTTCATTCCTTTTCTTCAGGATTGCTATGGCTATTCAGGGCTTTTTATAGTTCCATATAAATCTGACTATTTTTTGCTCCATTTCTTTAAAAAATGTCATTGGACAGCTCCTAACAGACTGAACTGTGGTTGGGTTGCATTTTTCAGGGATTTGGCATGGTGAGGGGGCCAACTTGGACTTGGGGAACATGTTAAGGACACTACTCATTTATGGATTCTTGCTGTATTGGCCAAGAGTTTGCTTAAAGGCTTTTAATCACTGTAAAAAAAATAGAGGACTAGATGAAGAAGATGGGGCACATATACACCATGGTATATTATTCAGCTAGGAGAAATGGTGACATTGGATCACTTATAGCGGAATGGTGGAGTCTTGGTAGCATTGTGCGGAGTGAAATAAGCGAATCAGAAAAAAACAGGAACTGCAGGATTCCATACAATAGTGGGACATAAAAGCGAGACTGAGAGGCATGAACAGGAGTGTGGTGGCTAAGGGGGGTGGGGGGAGGGAAGGAGGGAGAGGGGGAGGGGAGGGGGAGGGGTACAGAGAGAACTGGATGGAGGGTGGCAGAGGACAATCTCTCTTTGGGTGATGGGTATGCAACATAACTAAATGACAAGATAACCTGGAAATGTTTTCTTTGAATGTATGTACCCTGATTTATTGATGTCACCACATTAAAATAAAAATTTATTTATATATATAAAAAAAAATGTCATTGGAATTTTGATGGGAATTGCATTAAATTTGTATATAGCTTTGGGTAATATGGCCATCTTGATTATATTTATTCTACCTAACCAAGAACAAGGAATATTCTTCCATTTTATTCTTTTTCGATTTCCCTTAACAATGGTTTATAGTTTTCATTGTATAAGTCCTTTACATTCTTTGTTATGTTTACTCCTAGGTATTTTATTTTTTTTTGTTGCAATCGTGAAGGGGATTATTCTTTTAGTTCATTCTCAAATGTTTCATTGTTGGCATATAGAAAAGTTATTGACTTCTGTATGTTAATTTTGTATCCTGTGACCTTACTGTATTGGCTTATTTTTTCTAGAAGTTTTTTTGTGGATTCTTTGGGGTTTTCAATGCATAGGATCATATCATCTGCAAAAAGAGATACCTTTACTTCTTCTTTTCCGATATGGATGCCTTTTATTTCTTTGTCTTGTCTGATTGTTGTGGCAAGAACCTCTAGTACCACATTAAATAAGAGTGGAGACAGTGGACAACCCTGTCTTGTTCCTGATTTAAGGGGGAAAGCCTTCAGTTTAGTGCCATTTAGTATGATGTTAGCTGATGGTTTATCATATATGGCCTTTATCATGTTGAGATATTTTCTTCTATACCCATTTTGTTGAGAGTCTTAAACATAAAATTGTGTTGTATTTTATCGAAAGCCTTTTCTGCGTCTATTGATAAGATCATGTGGTTTTTGTTCTTTGTTTTGTTGATATGGTGTATTACGATAACCGTTTTACGTATGTTGAACCATCCTTGAGATTCTGGGATGAATCCCACTTGATCATGATGTATTATTTTTTTTATATGTTGTTGTATTCGATTTGCTAGTATTTTGTTTAGTATTTTAGCATCTGTATTCATTAGAGATATTGGTCTGTAGTTTTCTTTTTTTGTGCCATCCTTGCCTGGTTTTGGTATAAGGGTTATGTTTGCCTCATAAAATGTGTTTGGAAGTATTGCTTCTTCTTCAATTTTTTGGAAGACTTTCTGTAGAATAGGAACCAAGTCTTCTTTGAAGGTTTGATAAAATTCACTGGTATAGCCGTCTGGGCTTGGACTTTTATTTTGGGGGAGGTTTTTAATGTTTTTTTCTATTTCTTCTCTACTAATAGGTCTGTTTAGGCTTTCTGCTTCTTCTTGACTCAGTCTAGGAAGGTTGTATTGTTCTAGGAATTTATCCATTTCTTCTAGGTTGTTGAATTTAGTGGCATAAAGTTTTTCATAGTATTCTACAATAATTCTTTGTATATCTACGATGTCCGTGGTGATTTCTCCTCTTTCATTTTGGATTTTGTTTATATGAGTTCTTTCTCTTTTTTCCTTGGTAAGTCTTGCCAAGGGTTTGTCAATTTTGTTGATTTTTTCAAAGAACCAGCTCCTTGTTCTATTAATTTTTTCTATAGTTTTTCTGTTCTCTATTTTATTTATTTCTGCTCTGATTTTTATTATCTCCTTTCTTCGGCTGGTTTTGGGTTCTCTTTGTTCTTCATTTTCTAGTTCCTTAAAGTGTGAAGTTAAGTGGTTCACTGGGGCTCTCTCTTGTTTGTTCATATAGGCCTGAAGCGATATGAACTTCCCTCTTATCACTGCTTTTGCTGCATCCCATAGATTCTGATATGTCGTATTGTCATTTTCATTAGTCTCTATATATCTTTTGATCTCTGCACTTATTTCTTCTTTGACCCATTCATTCTTTAAAAGTATGTTGTTTAGTTTCCATATTTTGTGGGATTTTTTTCCTCTTTTTTGCTGTTGAATTCTAGTTTCAAGGCTTTATGATCAGAAAATATGCTTGAAACAACTTCAATTTTTCTAAATTTGCTGATGTTGTTTTTGTGGCCCAACATATGGTCAATTCTTGAGAATGATCCATGTACACTAGAGAAAAATGTATACTCAGTCAGTTTGGGATGAAATGTCCTGTATATGTCTATCATATCCAGGTGCTCTAGAGTTTTGTTTAAGGCCACTATATCTTTGTTGATTCTCTGTTTGGATGACTAATCTAGAGCCAACAGCGGTGTATTGAGGTCTCCAAGTATGATTGTATTTTTGTCAGTTTTTGTTTTAAGGTCAACAAGTAGCTGTCATATATTTTGGTGCTCCTTGGTTTGGTGCATATATATTAAGGATTGTTATGTCTTCTTGATTCAGTTTGTCTCCTTAGCCATTATGAAATGGCCATTTTTGTCTCTGAGTACTTTTGCTGTCTTGTAGTCAGCATCATCAGATATGAGTATTGCTACGCCTGCTTTTTTGTGGATGTTATTTGCTTGGAGCAATGTTTTCCAGCCTTTCACTTTGAATTTGTTTTTATCCTTGTTACTTAGATGAGTTTCTTGTAGGCAGCATACAGTTGGATTTTTTTTTTGATCCATTCGGCTACTCTGTGTTTTTTTATTGGTGAGTTTAATCCATTTACATTTAGTGTAATTATTGACACTTGTGAGTTCCTCATTGCCATTTTATAGAATGCTTTCTGTTAGTTTTGTGCCTTGTTTGATTCTTCTCTTTCGTTTTTCTATCTTTTGTTTTTATTTGGTTGTGTTCCATACATCTTTCCTCTCTTGCTATCTTTTTTAAATCATGTGCTTCTGTGGTGGTTTTTTCAATGGTGGTTACCATTAAGTAATGAAAAGGGTTCCTACCCTGTTCATTTTAGTCCACTATTTTGTGAGTACTTTTGCACTCCATCATCCTTTGCTACTGTTAATCTCCATCCTCTCCCCCCCTTTCTTATTGTTGTCACAGTTTAAAGTTGGTTTTGTTATGTTCTTCTTGGAGCTTTTACTTGTGGCTTTGTTGTTGTTGTTTTTTTATTCTTTGTATCTTTTGGAGAACCCCCTTTAGTATTTCCTGGAGTGGGGGTTTTCTGGTGATAAATGCTCTCATCTTTTCTGTACCTGTGAATGTTTTTATTTCTCCTTCATATTTGAAGGATAGCTTTGATGGGTATAGTATTTGTGGCTGAAAGTTCCTCTCTTTCAAGACTTTAAATATTGGGGTCCACTCTCTTCTAGCTTGTAGAGTTTCTGTTGAGAAATCTGATGATAATCTAATGGGCCTTTCTTTATATGTTGTATTCTTCTTTTCCCTGGCTACCTTGAGAATTTTTTCTTTGCAGTTGGTTTGTGCCAATTTTATTATGATGTGCCTTGAAGTAGGTTTGTTGGGGTTAAGAAAACTTGGAGTTCTGTTTGCTTCTAGAATTTGAGGTTTTAGTTCTTTCCACAGACTTGGGAAGTTCTCATCTATTATTTGTTTGAGTATGTTCTCCATCCCATTTTCTCTCTCTTCTCCCTCTGATATACCTATTATTCTTATGTTATTCTTTTTGATGGAGTCAGATAATTCCTGTAGGGCTATCTCATTTTTTTTTTTTAATTTTTGAATCTCTTTCTTCTTCTCTTTGTTGAGCCTCAAGTTGCTTGTCTTCTATTTCACTAATCCTCACTTCTATCTGGCCTGTTCTATTAGCTAAGCTTGTTACCTCATTTTTCAGCTCATGAATTGAGTTTTTCATCTCTGTTTGATTTTTTTTTATAGTTTCAATTTCCTTGGAGATATACTCTTTGTGTTCATTGAGTTGTTTTCTGAGCTCCCTAAATTGCCTTTCTGTGTTTTCTTGTATATCTCTAAGTATTTTTAGGATTTCTATTTTAAATTCTCTGTCATTTAACTCCATGGTCTCCAATATCTTAAATTTTTTCTCCATAGATTTTTCCTCATCACTCTGTGTTACCTCTCTTTTTTTTTTTATCCATGATATTCTATTTTATCTTCTTTAATCGCATCTGAGGGTCGGTTTCTTGATAGTATTAATGAGATTTTATAAGGAATAAAAAGATAAAAAAATAAAAATAAAAATAAAAAATTGCATTTTTTTTAAAAAATTAATCATTAAATAAAGAAAAATAAAATAAGATAAAAATTTGAGAAAAAAGGGAATAATTCCTTCCCCTCCTTTTTTCCTCTCCTCTCCTCTCCCCTCTTTCTTGAGAAAATCTTGTGATGAACTGTGAATTATATTGTACTAAGTAGAACAAACAATACCTGTAGTGGAGGGCCTGAAATGAGGAGAAGTAATAAAGGGGTAAAGGAAAAAGAAAAAAAAGAAAAAAAATAAAAGAAAAAAATATTTATATATAAAAAAGGGGGGGAGCAGTATAGACCCACAAAAAGCAAATTAGGAAAAAATTTGGGTCAAGAATAAAATGATTTGCTTTTAGGTGTTGGCTTACTCAGAGTTATGATTAGAGGAATAAGAGAGAAACAGGAAAAAGGGGTGGAAAATTAAAAAATTACTATTGTATTTAGTAGAACAAGAACTAGATAAAATGGAGAGCCAGGGATGGGAGCACTGCTAATGTATTAAAAAGGTGAAGTAAAAACCTTCCAAAATGCCACAAAGTTAAGTTTTAATTCCAGATAAGATAATTTGTTTGTTATTGAGGTTTGAATGAGAGAAGACGTAAAGGAGAGAGGAAGAGATTAATATAGAGGGAGAAAAGAGAGAGAGAGAGAGAAAAGATGGAACCACTTAAAGAAGAAAAAAGAAAAAGGAGAAAGGTCACGAGGGCTGGGGGGCTGGTGACGGTGTTTCCTGTTTAAATCTGATCCTTCCTCGTCTCCATTCTTTTTCCGGAGAGGCTGAGGGTCAGTGCGGACGTGAAGAGCCCCACTCCCGAGCCGCCAGCGATCATTTCAGGAGTTTTAAGGAAGGACCTTACCTGAGCCCTCCCCCTCAGACTTGGAGAGCTGCTCTGTGTGGAGCAGCGTTGTTTTAATAAGCTGCTCCAGGTGATTCCAAGACTTGACTGTTTGGCATATTGTTACCTGAGAGAACAAGCCAGACCAGGACCAGAGCAAAATGTCTGCTTCTCAGGGACCATTGACCTTCAGGGATGTGGCCATAGGTTTCTCTCAGGAGGAGTGGGAATGCCTGGACCCAGGTCAGCGGAAACTGTACATGGACGTGATGTTGGAGAACTACAGGAACCTGGTCTCCCTGGGGCTTTCTGTCCCTAAGCCAGTCCTGGTCATGTACTTGGAGCAAGTGAAGAAGCGCTGGGATGTGACGGGAAGAAAGACACTATCCTTCCACCCAGTTATGTTTTCTGAAGAGACCCAGGGTTTGTTACCAAAGCCATACATAGAGGATTCATTGCACATGAAGTTACCGAGTACATATAATGGCAAGAGAAGTGATCGATTTAATGAATCTTGGAACAACTTTTACCAGTGGTCAAATCTCAAAAGCTATTCAAGAACCAACGTTTCAGAGAACCATCACAAAAGTACGAAAGTTACTGACCAAACCTCAGATCTCAATACAGATAATAATAGTGATATTACAGAAAACACAAACCAATATAGTGAATGTAACAAATCTTTGAGCCAATATTTTAATACTAATCAATCTGAGAATATTGATACTGGAGAAGAGGCTTACAAATGCTATCAGTGCGGGGAATTCTTTAGTCAATTATCCAGTTTAAAGAAACATAAGAAAACCCATATTGCAGACAAGTATTACAAATGCAAAGAATGTGGCATCAGTTTTAATTTCCATTCACAGCTTATTGATCATTTGAGAAGTCATACCAGAGAGAAGCCTCACAAATGTGAAATATGTGGTCAAGCTTTTCGTTCTTCTTCAGTTCTTTCTGAACACATGAGAATTCATACTGGAGAGAAGCCTCACAAATGTGAAGTATGTGGCAAAGCCTTTAGTAGGTAGTCAGTATTTACTGAACATATGACTATTCATACTGGAGAGAAACCTCACAAATGTGAAATATGTGGCAAAACCTTTGGTAAACTGTCACACCTCTCTAATTCACAGTAGAGAGAAGCCTCACAAATGTAAGGTATGTGACAAAGCTTTTCATTATCCTTCAGGCCTTGCTAAACATGAACAAATTCATACCGGAGAGAAGCCACACAAATGTGAAATATGTGGCAAAGCCTTTACTAAGTTGTCAACACTTAATCAACATAAGAGAATTCATACCGAAGACAAGCCTTACAAGTGTAAAATATGTGGAAAAGCCTTCAAAGATTGATCAGAAGTTACTAAACGAAGTAATTCATATCGGAGAAAAACCCTAAAATTTGAAATCTGACAAAGCATTGAACCAGCAGGTAAAATGTACTAAACATGATAAAAGGCATATGTTAAAGAATCCATACATGAATGTGAATTATGTGACAAAGCTTTAAGTTACCTTTCAGACCTTACTCAACATTTGAGAATTCATAGCAGAGAGAAACCTGACAAATGTGAAATATATGGCAAAAACTTTTTAGGCGGTTAGTAATTACTTGACATGAAAATTCATACTGGAGAGAAGCTTTGCAAATGTGAAATCTGTGCCAATGCATTTAATCAGCATTCCTATGTTACTGAACATGAGAGAATTTATACCAGAGGTAAGCCTTAGAAACGTATACAGTCTTGCAAAATTTTTACTCTGCATTCATAACTTAATACATGAGAATTCATACCAAAGAGAAATGTTGAATGAAGAATATAGGAAAGGTATTAGCTTGAACTGCAACCTCCATATCAGAGAATGTAACTGGTTAAAATGTTCATGTTTGTAGTATATGGTGGAAGAACTTATTTCAAAATATACATGTCAGAAGCCAACACAATTCCTGCTGCACAAGAGAGCATAAAGATGTAAATAATATATATACATGTGAAAAACTATTGAATTGAAGTCCTAGCATATACCCTGGCTGGGGGTTCAGTAGTTGGAGCATCAGCCAGGAGTGCAAACATCCCAGGTATGATTCCTTCTCAGGGCACATGTGAGAAGTGGCCATCTGCTTCTCTTCCCCTCTCTTTTCTATGTCTCTACCCCACTCAAAGCAAGAGTCGTTCCATTGGATCCAGCGTTGGACTCGGGTACTGAGAATTGCTTAGTTAGTCCAAGTGTCATCTCCAGGATCTGCGGATAGTTCATTTTGTCTGAGTGTCAGCCCCCAAGCACTAAAGATAGTTTGGTGGATTTGAGCATCAGGCCTATACAGGTTACCAGGTGGATGCTGGGAACTATACATACAGAAGTCTGTCTAGACTCAGATTTAAAAAAATAAAAAAACATCGGAAATGTACTCAAAAGTTTTCACATAATACTTTAAATTAAAATATAGGTAGTTAAGCCATGATTACAACCTCAGTTAACTTTGCTTTGTGCTTTCGTAAATCATAAGTTGCTTGGTTGAGTTATGTATAATTATTTAGAATCTTCTGTTGGCAGTATTTGCGATATGACAAATATATTAAAGTGATTTGCTATCAAAAAAAAAAAAAAAGAAAAAGGAGGAGAGAGAAAGAGAGAGTTAGGGGTTTTGGATTGCAACCCTCATAGAGAGAAAGGAGGAGGAAAGAAAAGATAATGGGAGATGTAACACTTATGGGTAGTGTAGTTCAAAGAGAGGCGAGAGTTAGACTGAGAGAGAATTAAATGACCAAATTGGAGTAGAAAAAAAAATCAAGAATGAAGAAAAGAGACACAGAGGAACAAATATAATAAAATGGGATAGGTTATAAAGTCTGCAGATTATTCTTGATTTTGAGAGGTTGTCGTCTTGCTTTTTCTTTTCTGTCTTTCTGGTCGGTGACTTTGTACCCTGGGTTCTGCCCCTGTGGCACGCTCTGGAAGAGGTTTGCAGTTGATCATTCTCTATGGCGATGTCATGTATTGGGCTTCAGTCTCGTTGGCAGTCGAGGCTCATTAGTGTTTATAGGCTCCAACAGTGAGAGGATCTCTCACTGTGAGAATGTTCCTGGAGCCTCTCTCCTAGTCTTTCCTTCCACAATTAGAAGCCTGATAGTCCAGCTATGGGGTTGCTGTTGCCTCTGCCTGGATAGTAAGAGTCTCAAAGAGCTGGCAACTCCCCACTCTATTCCCACTCAGCACAGGGCTCTGAGTAAGGCTCAGTCAGTCAGAGCTGCTAGCATAATCAGGCGTGGCTTCCTCCCATTCAAAGACCTCTGGCTCTGCCCCTCTGTGGGATAACTTGGGTGCCCACTCCTGAGGCGTTCAGAGGAATATCTTGCCCACTCTCCGTGCGCACCCACCAGGATGTCAGACCAGCCAGGTCACACTTCGAGTGAAATCCCTACCCACACGGAAAAGATCGAGCTTTGGAATTGGCTTTTGCTCTATCCCCGTGCGGCTTTCCCAGGGGGCTAGGGCTGCCTGAGATTCCACTCCTGGCCTGCTCACAGACCTCTGACTCTGCTCCTCTGTGGGAAAACATGGGCGCCCACCCCTGAGGAGTTCGGAGGAACTCCTGCCCACTCTCTGTGCTTGCGCACTGACCAGATTATGAGGCTCAGGCGGGACGCCTCTCACTCCGAGAAAGCCCTCTGCCCACATGGAAAAGTTACTGGGTTGGAATTGGCTTTCGCTCTGTCCCTGTGTGGCTTTCCCAGGGCGCTGGGGCTTCCGCTCCTGGCCCGCTCACAGGCCTCTGACTCTGCTCCTCTGTGGGAAAACACGGGCGCCCACCCCTGAGGAGTTCGGAGGAATCTCCTGCCCACTCTCCGTGCATGCGCGCTGACCAGATTATGAGGCTCAGGCGGGACGCCTCTCGCTCCGAGAAAGCCCTCCTCCTGCACAGAAAAGTTCCGCCGTTGGAGTTGGCTCCAGCTCCCTCCCCGTGCCCGGTCCCCTCAGGGCGCTGGGGCTCCTAGGAGATGCCGCTTTTTGCCCACACAGAGGCCTCTGACTCTGCTTCTCTGTGGGTTAGCACAGGCTGCGCCCACCCCTGAAGTGTTCATAGGAATCTCTTGCCCACTAATCACGTGTGCGCCAACCAGGAGATGGGGAAAATGGCTGCCCCACTTGTCCTTCTTTGTCTGGGTTTGGCGCGCGTGTTAGCTTGAATTGCCCAGGTTTTTCCGCGGCTTGGATCTCCGTGCCACAGTCTGGTTTGGCTGTTTATACCGTGGCCTGGATCTATTCATTCCCTATGCCCGCCTTAGTTTCTATATTCTCAGTTCTCAGTGAAAGCCATTCTGTTTGGATTAGAGAGGAAGGCGGAGCATTTCTTACTCCTTATTTCCCCCGGGGTTTGACCATATATCTAGCCAATCTTTTGCTCGATCCTACCTTCGGGTGTGTTGTGAAGCATCTGAAGACTCCAAGGATAGGTTTTTCTGTTTCTGGTTGAAGAACTTGTTGAGTTTATGGGGAGATTTTCGGTGTCGCTTCCTACCGCGCCATCACGCTGACGTCATCCCCTCCGAAAACTAGGATATTATTTCTTAATAGAAAAAACTACTTCTATGTGGAATAATGTGATAATTCTTATGAATTTATATTTAGGAAGAGAAGCCAGACACAAAATCGTATATTCTGTATGCTTCCGTTTTATTAAGTATATAGACAGATGAAATAAATCTATCATGACTGAAAATCAAATGAGTGGTTAAGTTTGGGAAGATTAGTAGTAAGGAGGAGGTGCAAGGAGAACTTTAGAGTCCCTGGTATATTTTAATCTTGGTTGAGCTTACGTAGGTGTGAACATTTGTAAAAATTAATCTAAATAATTATAATTGTGTGCCTTTTTCTATATGTATGGTATATTTCAATAAAAAATTATTATACAAATAAAAGCAGCAGTACAAAAGTAACCATGAGTTATAAGTTCCCAGTCATATTTGGTATATTCTAGCAAGAATGTATTTTATAGACCCCGATGCTATCCTAGAGAAAGAGTGTATTTGCTCTAGTACATAATTGTTAGATTTTCAAGATATGTGGACATAACACACAGTCATTTCAGCAATTACAGGCTTCCTTTATATATCTTCAACATGGATGCTTTTAAATTTAGAATAGAAAATAAGCAAAGCATCTTCCATTTTCCTCTAGCCCATCAGGAAAGATAGATCTTTCAGTGTAAGGAAACAATATTTAATTTTCTTCTTCAAATTCTTTGTTTTTATTGGATTGCTGTTTATATGCCCAATTTACCAAGTAAATTTACTATGACAGTTTTTTTGTTTGTTTTTTTGCATGCGGCCCCCTGAGGCCATTTATCCGGTCCCCCCACCACCACACTTCCGGAAGGGGCACCTCTTTCATTGGTGGTCAGTGAGAGGAGCACTGTATGTGGTGGCCCTCCAACGGTCTGAGGGACAGTGAACTGGCCCCCTGTGTAAAAAGTTTGGAGACCGCTGCTTAGGGTGAATGAAATCTGATTAGGTAAAGAAGTGGAATAGGGAATCCCAGAAGCCTATAAAGAATGGGGTATCAGTTTTACAAGTTCTTTATAAATTTTGGTTATTAACCTCTTATTAGACATATTGTCAAATATGTTCTCCCATTATATGGTTTGTCTTTTTATTTTGTTCATATTGTCTTTAGCTGTGCAAAAGCTTTTTAGTTTGAAATAGTCCTATTTGTTTATCTTGTTCTTTATTTCCCTTGCGTGTGGAGATAAATCAGCAAAAATATTTCTGCAAGAGATGTCGGGGAGCTTATGTTTTCTTCTAAGATGCTTATGGTTTCACTACTTACATTTAAGCCTTTTTTCCATTTTGAGTTTATTTTTGTGAATGGCATAAGTTGGTGGTCTAGTTTCATTTTTTTTGCAGGGAGCTGTCCAATTTTCCCAACACCATTTGTTGAAGAGACTGTCTTTACTCCATTGTATGCTCTTACCTCCTTTGTCAAATATCAATTGTCCATAAAGGTGTGGGTTTATTTCTGGGTTCTCTGTTCTTTTCTATTGATCTGTATGCCTGTTCTTATGCCAGTACCAAGCTATTTTGAGTACAATGGCCCTGTAGTATAACTTGATATCAGAAAATGTGATATCACCCATTTTATTCTTCTTTTTCAAGATTGCTGAGGCTATACATGTTCTTTTTTGGTTCCATATGAGTTTTTGGAATATTTGTTCTATATCTTTGAAGTATGCCATTGATATTTTAATAGGAATTGCATTGAATTTATTGATTGCTTTGGCTAATATAGACATTTTAATGATGTTTATCCTTCCTATCCATGAACACGGTATATGCCTCCACTTGTTTGTATCTTTCTTGATTTCTTTTATCAATGTTTTATAATTTTGCGAGTACAAGTCTTTAACCTCTTTGGTTAAATTTACTCCTAGAACTTGTAAAACTCAACACTAGGACGATAAACAATCTAATTTTAAAAATGGGCAAAATAAATGAATAGACACTTCTCCAAAGAGGACATACAGATGGCCAATAGGCAGATGAAAAAATGTTCAACATCACTAATCATTAGAGAAATGCAAATTAAAACCACAATGAGATATTACCTCACACCAGTCAGAATGGCGCTCATCAACAAAACAACACAGAATAAGTGCTGGCGAGGATGTGGAGAAAAGGGAACCCTCCTGCACTGCTGGTGGGAATGCTGACTGGTGCAGCCACTGTGGAAAACAGTATGGAGATTCCTCAAAAAATTAAAAATGGAACTTCCCTTGACCCTGCCATCCCACTTTTAGGAATATATCCCAAGTACCTCACATCAATGATTCAAAAGAAGAAATGTACCCCCATGTTTATGGCAGCATTGTTTACAATAGCAAAAATTTGGAAACAGCTCAAGTGTCCGTCAGTGGACAAGTAGATTAAAAAGCTGTGGCACATATACATGATGGAATACTATAGGGCCATGAAAAAGAAGGAAATCTTACCTTTGGAACAACATGGATGAACCTGGAAACTATTATGTTAAGTAAAATAAGCCAGGCAGAGAAAGAAAAATATCATATGACCTCACTCATTTGAGGAATCCAATGAACAATATGAACTGAGGAATGGAATAGAGACAGAGGCGGGATCAAAGGATACACAGGAAAAGTGGACAGAGGGAAAGGGGATAATAGGATGGGATCAGAGAAGCGAAAGAGATTGGTGAAATTATATTCACATAACACAACATTATAGAGAGCAGAAAAGAATAACCTGGAGAGAAGGGGGCAGGTCATTGCAGGGAGGGGGACAAGAGGGATGTTGAGGGGAACAAGGGGGGATACATTTGGGGAGACACTAGAATCTATGTAAACACAATAAATTTAAAAAAAGAATGGGGTGTCAGGAATTTCAATGTTGCTCAGGCACAGCTGGGGCAAAAAATGCAGTCGGGTGGGGCAGGACTTGGGAGAAGTGACAGGGCAAGAAAGGTCAATGGGGGTCAGTTTGAGGTCACAAATATCAGGTTAAATTACTTAGACTTAATATTGTTTTGGCCAGTGGGATGGGGTATAGTAATAGAATATATTTGAGGACCAACCAGACATGAGAAGATACCTGAGTTTTAATTAATTCTTCATTATTTCTTGTTAAAGCATCTCACAAAGTGCTTGTCTATCTCCCAAGAAGTGGCCAATCCAGTGTTTTGGAATTTTAAATCATGGTGACCAACCACATCCACATGACTGAAAATTCACTTCTAAAGATATTGAACATTAAGAAATTTGGGAAGACTACAAATTAATATTTTAAGAGAGATTTCAGTAGTTGATGATAAAATCTTTCCGTGACCTAAAACTTTTGGTGAAATATTGCTCCCCCGAATTATTTCTACAAGGAAATTTTTTTTATAAATAAATTTTTATTTTAATGGGGTGACATCAATAAATCAGGGTACATATATTCAAAGAAAACATTTCCAGATTATCTTGTCATTTAGTTCTGTTGCATACCCATCACCCAAAGAGAGATCGTCCTCCGTCACCCTCTATCCAGTTTTCTTTGTACCCCCCTCCCCCTCTCCCTCTCCCTCCTTCCCTCCCCCCACCCCCGTAACCACCACACTCCTGTCCATGCCTCTTAGTCTCGCTTTTATGTCCCACCAATGTGTGGAATCCTGCAGTTCTTGTTTTTTTCTGATTCACTTATTTCACTCCGCATAAGGTTATCAAGATTCCACCATTCTGCTGTAAGTGATCCGATGTCATCATTTCTTCTAGCTGAATAGTATACCATGGTGTATATGTGTACCATCTTCTTTATCCAGTCTTCTATTTTTTTTTTTACAGTGATTAAAAGCCTTTAAGCAAACTCTTGGCCAATACAGCAAGAATCCATAAAAGAGTAGTGTCCTTAACATGTTCACCAAGTCCAAGTTGGCCCTATCACCATGCCAAATCCTTGAAAAATGCAACCCAACCACAGTTCAGTCTGTTAGGAGCTATCACAGGGAGCAGGAGTCCAGGAAAAGTCTACATCCAGGAAAAGTCCACATGGCACTGGAATTGTTGTCACCATTCTATACTTTGCAGCTCATGTCCAAGTCTTAATGATCGCTGCTTCTAGCTGGTAATGGTTCAGGTAGACTGGAAAAGCCATTTGCAGCATGCGTGGATATGGAGCTTCTGTTCTCCTCTGCCTGAAGAGATGAGACCAGGTTGCTTTTCCCTGGAGCTCTGCGACTGTGACATGGTAAAGAGAACCTTGGGATACACTAAGCTGGGTGGCAAAGGTAGATTCATAACAGAAGTTAGCAAAAGGGGGAAAGAGAGCTCTAAATTAGGAGTAGGTCCCAGCCTGAAATATGAGTGGGGCATTGAGATAGGAGGGATAAGGGAAACACTATATATTAAGCAAAGCAGCAGAAAATAGGACTATCAACACCCACAACAGAGATCTTTGAGGGAAGAATAAAAAACCTGACTATTCAGGCAAAACATAGTTAAGTGGCCCTTGTGCAAATGAGATCAGTTTACCTGCTTCTTGGAAGAAATACCCTAGGCTCATCCACAGTGTCGTAGATGGGGCCGATGGCCCTGGGCACCTTCAGCCTTCAGTGGCAAACCCCAGCTTTCTGGGCAAGGTTAGGTCATAGGTGGCTGGAGTAGGGCTGGAAGAGACTGAACCCTCTCTTAGAGGAGCAAGGGGGAAGCCTACCTTCCAGTGTCCCTGTTTCCTCACAGCAGAGGCATGTAAGCCTGGCAGGCTTTAGCTCAATGACCTTCCTTTCCACTATTGAAGCAGGACCCAGATGGCATCCTATGAGACCCCTTTGGGGTGTTGGAGCTTTTAAGGGTGTATCCTAAAAGCTGGTAGTTCCCCTGATCTCTATTGGGCTTTTTCTGCCTCTAGGTATCTTAAAAGCCATGCTCAGAAGATCTCTCTGAGGGGTTTGAGGATTCCCATCCGCCTATATAAATCTTTTCTACAAGGAAATTTTTATAGAATAATATTTACATGTATAATCTGATTTTATTTTATGAACTTGGGTTATAATTTTAGAACCAATGAATACCAATTGTTCAAGGGGAATTTCTAAAATTTTAAGAAGTAAATCTACTGTCTCCTTTTGTTTCAACACTTTCGTTCCCTACAGTTTACAGTTATGTTGAAGAGAGGAGTTGCCCAACATTATTGTTCTTTTATTTTCAGCAACCTATTTGTAAGTACTTAGCTACATACTACAGATATGTTTGTTGCTAGAAATACAATAAAGAGTAAGTCATGACTCCTGATCTGGTGAGCCTGCAGTCAAGTCTGATGGGACTGAATTCAAGCCAGCAACCTCAGGGTTCCCAAACCTGGGACCTCAGCACCCCAGGTTGATACATTACCCACGGAGCCAGCACTGGTCAGACACCATTGTGTATTCTTAAAGTGCTTGCTTGTTAAAAATTAGTTGACCATGGGTGCCTCGTTAATTTCTGGGCTCTTTCTTCTATTCATTGGTAAAGATATCTGTTTTTATGCCAGTACCATGCTGTTTTGATCACTGTTACTTTGTAATACCATTTAAAATCAGAAAGTGTGTTACCTCCAAATTTTCTTTTTCTCAATATTATTTCAGTTTTTCAAGATCTTTTATGGTTCCACGTGAATTTTAGAAATTTCTATTTCTGCAAAAAGTGCCAGCAGCCTTTTGATAAGGATTGCATTGATTCTACAAGTTGCTTTGAGTAGTATGAACATTTTAACATATTAATTCTTCCAATTCATTACCATGGGTCAATATTCTATTTATTCGTGTCTTCTACAATTTCTTTCATAAATGTCATAGTTTTCAATTTACAAATCTGTCTCCTCTATGGTTAAATTTATTCCTAAGTCTATTATTCTGTTTGATGTCATTGTAAATGGAATTGTTTTCTTCATTTTCTTGCAATAAAGTTGCAGGATATAATATTTACATACAAAGGTGAGTAGTGTTTCTTTATACCAAAAACAATCTATCTGAAAAGGTATCTTTCTCTTATTCATTCTTAGATTTCTTAAAAGAGAGAGATATGTTTTTTCTCAGTTTATCTTATACTTGTACTTCTTTATCAAACTTCCACTTTGAGAACATCAGGGACCTCCATACCTCAATTCCAAAAGACATATTTAAGCTCTCACTTTATTTAATAATCCATGAAATTCCAAAAATTGAATATAATTGATTTTTCAAAACCTGTTTCTTTTGACTTGAATAACTAGTCACAACCTTGTTTTTTCTTGTATTATTCTTGACTTTCTCCAGATACTTTAACTAAATACCCTTTATATAAATTTTGACTATTAGAATTCTTCAGGCTCAAACTTTAGGCTCAGTCTCTTGTCAGTCTGCTTCCTTTCACTTGGATTCCAAGTGTCAAATGGTATGCTATTACTCCTCAGTTTTATCACTAGCCAAGATTTTATTTTCTTTTTTGGTATTTTTTCTGAAGTGAGAAGTGGGGAGGCAGAGAGACAAGACTCCCGCATGTGCTGGACTGGGATCCACCCAGCATGCCCACCAGGGGGTGATGCTTGGCTCCTCTGGAGCATTGCTGCGATGCAGCTGGAGCCATTCTAGTGCCTGAGGTAGAGGCCATGGAGCCATCCTCAGTGTCTGGGCCAACTTTGCTGCAATGTAGCCTTGGCTGCGTGAGGGGAAAAGAGAGATAAAGAGGAAGGAGAGGGGGAAGGGTGGAGAAGCAGATGGGCACTTCTCCTGTGTGCCCTGACCAGGAATCATACCTGGGACTTCCACATGTTGGGCCAACCTCTACCGCTGAGCCAACCAGTGAGGGCCACTAGCCAAGACTTTTTATCTAAGTCAAAAATTTATATATCCAGTACTTTTTTGACATTTACACTTAGAGATCTAACAAGAATCTCAAACTCATGAAGTCATCTTGAGCCTTAGCTTTGGTCAATCTCCTGCATCTCTTTCTTAGTGAGTGTAATCTCTGAATCTACCTTCCTTTCACTAACAATATCCATAATTTGAAACTTTTTCCTCCTCATATTTTTCATAATCACTAAATAAATGACTTTAGTGTTATTCACGAGTAGCCTAAAAAAGTTTGTAAGATACTGGGAGCTGGAACAGGAAATAAAATATAGTCAAATCTGGCTTTGAAATAAGAAAAAAATGATTTATATGTCTGATTTTTTTTTTTGCCAGTGCCATGCTGTTTTGATTCCTATGGCCTTGTAGTATATATAGTTTGATATCAGGTAGCATGATTCCTTCAATTTTGCTCTTTTTTCTTAAGATTGCTGTTGTTATTTGAGGTCTTTAATGGTTCCATATAAACATTTGGAATATTTCTTCTAGTTCTGTAAAATATGCCGTTGGTACTTGATTGAAATTGTATTGAATTTATAGATTACTTGGGGTTATGAATTTTTTTAACTTCAGTTTTTAAATAAGCCTTGGAGGTGCTTATATTTCTTCAGATTTTTCTTGTTTGTTTTGGTAAGGAAGTGGTTCATTCACTAGATTGTGTATTCTACAGTGCTTGTCTCTGAGGATCAACTCTGGGGAAGTGTTCTTTGGTTCACTTACTGGCATTTTAGATTCCCTCATCTATACAAAAAAGCGATATTTGACTCTCATGTGGAATTATAGATCAGAAACATGATGAATTCAAAGGTAGGTACAAGGGAAATGGTTTCCAGGCAACCACAGCTTATCCTTATTTTAAGAAGTGATTGTTCAATGACAATTTGAATCCTCTGACAGTTTAGTAGCTTATTGATGGAGTTCTAAGCTTTGTGCTTCTAAAAGCTCTCTCCAAAGAACTATGTTCTTTGATCTAAATGGTTATATAGGTGAATCCTATTTAATGACGTTCCCAGGGACATGACATTGCTGTTATATGCAAATCTTAAAATGGAAACCAATTGTAAGTTTACTGAATATGTGCACCATGGGAATGGGAATAAGTAACATTTCAAAGATGTGGTGTTTACACACTATTTTATATATTTATTTTCAGCAAGAAGAAATTGAATTACATTTAAAGCTATATAACCTTACTTCCCACAACTTCCACTTCTGAACCTCCCTTTGCAGTAAAATTTCTCAAAAGCTATTTCTGTTAATTATTATAATAGAAATAATAATAGCTAACATTTACTGAAAACCTACTATATACAAAGTATTTTGCTAATGGGTTCACATATATTACTTTATTTAATTTTAATGGAACATGAATAAAGTAGAACATCAATTAACAACTATACTATCGATAGCTATATGTTCCAGGTGAGAAAATTTAGGCTTAGTAAGGTTAAATAATGTGCCCAAAGTTCCAAAGTTAATACATCAGTGATAGAACCATGACTTGGAGTCAGGTGCAGTCACTTCACAGTTTACAATTCTTACCAAACATATTTTACCTAAAATATTTATCCATTCAAGGGGACACTTTCTCCTCTTTTTTTTCCTTTTTTCAGTCTTGTCTGGTTTATATTCACGCAACTCCACTAGATCTGTTTTCTTTTTGTTATCCATAAACCCCATGTTGCCAAATCTGATGTCTTCCTTCTCAAATTCTGGAATTTGTCAAGAATTTAAAATATAAAATTTTCTTTTACAATCAGTATTTTTGCTGGGTCTGTGATCAGCATACTATTTTGTTGTTCTTCTATCTCCTACCCATTGTTCCTCCTTTACTCAAATTTTAGATATTGGAGTGTCCCAGGAAATACTTGTCTTTAATTGACATCTCTCTTTTGGTTACTTTATTCACAGAGCTTATATAACATCTGTATTCTGATCAATTCTAGATCTATACATTTAGCCTTTACTTATTTATTTTCTGAAATCCAGATGTGTATATCCAAGTGCTTACCTGAACTTTTCATCTAATAATATCTCAAATTCAATCTGATTAAGCAAAATTTTTGAATCCTGCCCTTCCTTCCCAAATGTGCAGATTTCTCCACCAATTATTGGTAACTCTTTCCTTCACTGAGCTCAGGCCAAAACCTAGAAATCTTCATTGATTGCAATCTTTCATTTATATTCATATCCAAAGTGTCAGGAAGTCTTGCTGGATTTACATTTAGAATTTATTTAGCATCTGACAACATATTACCACCTACACTGCTATCATACTGACCCAAATTAACAGTCTGTAGCCTGAATTTCTGCAGTAGTGTTCAAATTGGCTTTGTGTTTCCAAAATCTTACCACCATCACTCAAATGATCAATTTTAAACATAGCAGCCAAGCCCTGGATGATTGGCTCAGTGGTGGAATGTTGGCTCAGTGTGTGGATGTCCGGGGTTCAATTCCCAGCCAGGGCTCATAGAAAAAGTAACCATCTGCTTCTCCACCCCTCCCCTTCTCCTTTCTCTCTCTCTCTTCCCCTCCCACAACCAAGGCTCCATTGGAGCAAAGTTGGCCCGGGCACTGAGGATGGCTCCATGGCCTCCTCCTCAGGTGCTAGAATAGGTCCGGTTGCAACATAGCAATGCCCCAGATGGACAGAGCATCGCCCCCTGGTGGGCTTGCCAGGTGGATCCCTGTTTGGTGCATGCGAGAGTCTGTCTTTCTGCCATGCTGCGTCTCACTTCAGGAAAAAAAATATATATACAAACATAGTAACCAAAGTTGTAAATCTCAGACCAAATAAAGTTGTCTCCCCATTTAAATTCTTGCAATGCTTTCTTGTCTTGCTCAGTGTATAAGACCAAGTCCTACACTAACTCTGCATGATTTGTAGCCCTTATACTTCTTTTACCTTATCTTTTATTCTTTTCCACTTTGATCTCCTCCAGCCACATGAATCTACTTCCTTGCTATGTCTTGATTATGTCAAGCATGCTTATGCCTCAGCACTGGCTTTGTACTGGCTGTTCCCTCTTCCTGAAACTCTCCTCTTCAGATGTTTACATGGTTCGATTTCTCAATTCCTTCTGTATCCACTGAAATTGTGTCTTCTCCAAAGAGACTTACCTTGCCCATCTTAATTAAAAGTGAAACTTGTACACTAACTACATCTCTCCAAGTTGCCCCGTGCTGCCCTACTTTTCATAACATTTTTTAACTTCTAACATAACAAAGGATTTATTATTTGTATTGTTTATTCTCTAATGTCCTCTTTAGGAAAGCCAGTTCCACAATGACAGGGATTTATTTTTTTTTCACTGATCTATCCCAAAATATCTAAAACTGTGTCTAACATATGGTGGTGTCATATATCAATATATGTATATATAAATGACTGAATGAACTCACAAACTGGAATAAAAAAAAGTCAAGACCAAGAAAAAAATATCAACTCTACAGGCATAAAGAGCATATTTAACAGTTCTAAAGCAATGGCACCAAAGGTTTTAAATACTTGAATGGCTACACTTATCTTTTCTCTGGGTACTATTGAGATGTAGCTGAGAAAACCTGAGAGGCTTGATTTGAATGAGCATCTACTAAACAATGCTGGTGTAGAGTTTGGCCTAGCAGTAGGTGCATCCAGTGTGTGACTGTGTGATGGGTGTTCATAAGTGAAATACTTAAGGGGAAACATACACACACATGCATGTGCCCCCACACTCAATGCACATGTCTCTATCCACACTCACAGTTCAAATAAAGTCTCAAATAAGAAGCCGTAAGTGAATAATGAGTTGTTTCCAGGAAAAAGCACGACTGGAGCCAGACTCAAGTTGGCCAGGTACAAACTTGTTCACTTATTAGAAAAGAATTTGGGCAGAATTTTTATTTTCCTGAGCCTCAGTTTTCTACACTTTATTATAAAACTGATTTTCCAGTATGAAAGTATGAAAATAACAGTGATACCACGATAACTTATTGTGAAGAATTTGCTGTAGTTTTAGGATATTAGGCCAGTTAAAAGTTGGGAAAATATCTCATGCTCCTCATTTGTATCCCCCATTGTCTAAGGCAGGGGTCCCGAAACTACGGCCCGCAGGCTGCATGCCATTTATCCGGCACTGATGTTGGCAAAGGAAACCAGAATTCGGGGATCAAGTATTGCATATGAGAAAAGCTAGAGAGAAATAACCTCAAGAAACTATTTTATCATTTTGTTTGCTTTAACTGATTGCTGGGTTGTGTTATAAGGGTCATATAGTCTGACTTGAAGAAATAGGGACAATTTAGACAGAAAAGACATTGCTAATCTGTTATGAGGCCAAGGATTATGCCCAGTCATTCATTCATCCTTTCATTTATTCAATTAATAAAGCAAAACAGAAGAATCTAAGCTCCAAGATATCAAGGACTCTTGTTTTCTGCTATTTCCCTGGCTTCTGAAGTAGTGCTGTCACAGAGTGGACACAAAATAATTTCCCCAGAGAATTGATATTTGGAGATGTTTTCTAAGTGAAAGTGAGATTTCTCGACAAAGTCACACTCCACTCAGCAACTGCCACCTCTTAGATGAGGGTCTTGCCTGGGAGGACAGGCACATCATCTTCATCAAGGAGTGCCTAGTGCTCTGGTTTCATACTGCTAAGTGAAACTCGGGATAAGAAAAGGCCAGAACTTTTTGGCCACTGCTTAGCTGGAAGAAAAGGGCCTGCAGACCCTTGGTGTGCTGTTGATAGTGTTGTTGGACATTACAACTTAGAACAAAGGCTTCCAAAGAATAGTACAGAAATTTACAGGATCGGCCTTGAAATGAGACAGGCTTTCCACCAATTGATCATGGCACTCTGTGGCTTGCTCTGAGACACAGGGGACCGTAAGTACAGGGGAGGAGAGTGAGTCTGTGGTTTGAGCACTTTCATTCAGAGCTAGTAAATATGTGGCCCTCCCAGGACCATTGTCTCCTGTTGGTTTCTCTCACTGTCATTTGTCATCTCTGGCAGCTGTGGAAATGGAGGGCATGCGGGCGCAGTGCTGGTGAGTAGAGGGACACTGCACCAAGAAGGCTTGCTCATGAATTTCAGTTTTATAAAACCTAGGAAGAAAGATCTTCAAGACCAGATTGCCTTGCCCTTGATTTAATTCAGGTAAAATGAAAACATCTAGAATATTCGGAGTTTTTCTACTCACATGACTTAAAACTGTCCATTTTTTTTATCCCACTGGGCTTTTACTGTGCTGTGTGGCACATTCACTCTGATATCCAATCACAGTTTCTCTTGCTTTATTTAACAGAATAATTTTTGCAGGAAGTCAGATAAATTTCTTACCATCTTCCTGGGGATGGTGGTGGAAAACACACACTTATAGTTAGCAGTAAAGAAAAAATAAATAAAGTTAGCAGTAAAGTTGTCTCTTACCTCTTTGGCCTTCACTGCTCTTTATTTTATTCAATAAGCATAAAAATTAACACTACCACTTTCCAAGTGTTTTTTGAATACAAAGTTCCAAGATAAATCCATTTTAATAGTTTAGTGAGTCTAGCCTTTCAGGGGAAAAATACACAAAATCCAATAATACAACAACATAATGGAGCCATTAACTGGGGTCTATGGAAGGTCAGAGGAGCTACTGACACAGAGCACCAAGCAGCGAGAAGGCGAAGAAATAGCACACTTTGATACAACTAAATGAACGAGAGTGTTTTGACTTTAGGATGATTTGATGTGGCCAGTTTAATCTCAAAGAGAAATTAGCAAAATAAAACTGTCTATGAAAAAGTTTATTCTTATTAAATATTAATAAAAAACCAATACATTATTTTCAATTCAAACTATCTTATTTTAAAACTTTTTATTTCAGAAGATATTTACTTTTTATTTTAAAATATATAAATGCCTATTATAGAAAATTTGAAAAATATAGAGCATATAAAATAAAAATCAATAGTAAACTCACAACCATTTCTAAAATTTTAGAATCTATGTATATTAATTTTTACTTTTTTAGCTGCTTATATGGTTGAAAATTTAAATTTAGTTGGTTTATAAAATAGCATTAAGGTATAAAAATTCTTTTAGTTGCCTTTTCACATTAAGACTGTATTATAAATATTTTTCTAATTCCCAACGTATTCTTCAGGAAAAAGATGTTCAAGGCAACATAGGATTTCACCATAAGAATAAGCTAAGTGAATTACCAAATTTCTTCCATTGGTCATTTTGTGACATTTTTCAATTCTAATATAATCTATAAACCTTTTGATGTCAGAAATGGCCTTTTGTCATGAATGATTGATCAGTAAAGTGATTTACAAATGGATTAATTTAACCTACTATAAAAAAGAAAACTATGTGTAAAAAGGAAGAAAGGACTTTGTATATTTTTCTGGACTTCAGCAGAAAAAGACTCTCTCACCACCTATAAAGACAGTGGAGGCGATTGCCAAGAGAGGAGATGACAGCTTTGATTACAGTGAAGATTTAAACAGCAATCCTTCATCAGAAACTTTAAAGCAAGAAAAGTCAGGCTGAATATTCACCCCAAACTGAAAAAATGTTGATATACTTAACTGTATACAGAACAAATACTGTATTACAAGTAGTAATAGAGACCTCTAATATAATAATAAAATTGTCAAAGAATATGAATAGTTATTTCTCAAAGTCAAATACCTAATAAAAATGTTAAAAAATTGTTTACTTATGATCAAAGACAGCATATTAAACAAAAATCATATATCATTATTTTACATGTCTAATTAGCAAACAGTTAAAACCCAGCAATTTTTTTTTTGTTTTTGTTTTGTTTTGTTTTAAGTAAGAGGAAGGGAGAGAGACTCCTTTATGTGCCCTGACTGTGATCCACCCAGCAACTCCTGTCTGGGACTGATGCTCAGTGTTTGAATCATCCAAGCTATCCTCAGTGCCCAGGGCCATGCTGCAACCAACTGAGCCACTGGCTGCAGGAGAGGAAGAGGGAGAGAAGTGGAAGAGGGAGCAGAAGAGAAGCGAATGGTTGTTTCTCTTGCGTGCCCTGACTGGGAATTGAACCTAGAGCATCCATGCTCCTGGCTGACACGCACTGCTTTCTCAGTGAGATTGCAGACTGGTTGAGACTTTCTTGAAAGCAGTTTGCCAATATGTACTACATGCCTTTAAAATGTTTATGTTAATTAACACAATCTAAGGACATTCCCAAAAACTGAGACAAAGATTTATAATAAAAAATATTCATATCAGGCATTCTTTTACCATATCACATATTTTTATTATCATAGAATAATGACTATAAAGAGTGTTAAATATATCATGGAGTCTATATATAAGAAAATATTAGTCTTCTATTGAAAGCGATACTTTAAAGAACATTTTCTGACATAGGCTATCAAGAATATTGTATTGATTCTCCTCTTTTTAAGGCTTGGTAGGTCCTGAATTGTCCTGCATCTTCAGTATCAGGATGCATTCCTGTTCTGAGTTGATCCCTGACCAACAGCATGTCTTGTCTAGTTCATGGTGGCCTGTCACTGAACATTGTAACTTGTCCTCATAGCCTCTGTTGGCAGAATCCTGACTAATGGATCAAACCTTTGAGACTGGAGCGGTCTCTCCCACATGGTCTGCTATCTTTATTTTCTGCACCAGACCTGGCCTTGATAATTATATGTGGTTTCTCAACAACCTTCCTGAGTTTTTTAAGATTCTGGGATTTTTTTTTTTTTTTGCTTTGTGTTGCTTCAGCATATGTAACATGTCAGCACACCTGCTTTCCAGAGGGTTTTTGTTTTTGTTTTTTGGTAGTTACCACTGCCTTGAAAGAGAGCAAAGAGCAGCAGAGAAGCTGGTGATGGAAATAGGTGTGTAGAGAACAACAAGGTTGTAGACCTAAAGGAGAAATACAATAGTAAAAGCTCAAGGGAGAAGCAACAAAATCATTGCAATGCAGAAATTTCTGCCCAGACCCTCCAAGCCCAAGAGGGCCTTTGCTCTTGAATATCTGGGAAATTACGCAGACCATAAGCAGATTCTAAGATCTTTTTAAAAAGTTTTTCTTCTTTCTAGACAGATGAAGCCAAAGCCACTAATGGCTTCAGCTAGAAGTTTAGGTCCCTGGAATCCCTGAAGAAAAATGTTGGTTTTCCTGCCATGCACACTAGTAAAAATTATGTTGTTGATATTGATTTTTTCTGATCAAAGTAATAATTTAAAAAATATTTACTAAGTTTCTACTGTATACAGAGAACAATCTTAGGTTCAAGGGTATTAGAATATAAAATAAAGAACTTGCACGTTTGAGAACCTGTTGTTTTACTGGAAAGATAGCACAAGTACATTGTAAGCACTTGGGTGCTTTAGATCAGGTATTTGCATCCCTTGTACCTGGGAGAGAACAGGCTGCTCAGTGACTGTTGATGCTGGCAACACAGGAACATGAACCAGTTAAATTCTGAAGCCAGAAAAAAAATCCAATTAAGCCACGAAACTACTAATAATTTGTGTGACTGGGAAGTATGTGTCACATATCTGAATTTTAATTTTCACACATCTAATTGAAATATTTTGGCAGGCATTTGAGGGTACTGGAAGACTCCCTTAACTGTGAAGAAGAAAGAGAAATGTAAAGTCCTATGTGTCAAACCACACTAAAAATTTTAGACATGGGTTGGCATTTGGGGTGATAACCCTGGTAATAGTTATATGTATGTATATGTGTGTGTGTGTGTGTGTGTGTGTGTGTGTGTATCCATATAGATAGAACAAGGCACTTTTCATGTGTGATATATTCAATTTTCTTTGTAGTCCTGGAGGTAGATATTAGTTTTCCAAATTGAGTTTGAGTCCCTTAATGGCTAAACCCATTTCATAATTATCTGTACCTTTATCACCTGGCTAATGATTAGTGTTCAGTAAGTGTATGTTGAAAGTCAAGGGAAAACAAGCCACAGGCTGGAATTATAACCGTAATCTGTATGACTTCAAAGCCAGAATACCTAGACTCTTTTGTTTGGCTTTGGGGAAGTAATTTCTTAAAGACACAAGCTTCTCACATGGGGGCAAAGACCATTGGCTTCCTAACTGGGTGTGAATTGAAACTCTAGAGCCCCACTACCAGGCAGAGGAGCAAGTGGGGGTGAGGGACAAGTGCAGGAAGGATATCAACCATCTGAACTTTTATTTATTTTATTTAAAAATTTTTAAATTTTTTATTGTAGTAAAGATATATAATATTTTATTTACTTATTTTTAAAATTTATTTTAAATTATAGTTGACATACAATATTAAATTAGTTTTAGGTGTACAACATAAAGATTTGTCATCATCTGCCACCAAAATATTTATATAATATTATTGATTCTATTCTCTATGTTGTGTATGACATCATTATGACTTATTTTATAACTAGAAATTCCTACTTCTTAATCCCTTCCCATTTTTGTTCAGACTCACGAAAAATGTTTTCCAAGTGCTTCATCACTAAATAAATGCTGGCATTTCCAGCTGCTGTAATAGTTTACTCATCATCTGCTGCCTAGTCACCAAACCATAGTCACATATTTTAGGGGTTCATTATAACAGTATTCCACTTCCTTTTTCCCCCTCAGTCATTTTAATTTTTCATTTTTAATTGAATGTATTGGGGTGACATTGGTTTGTAAAATCATACAGATTTCAAGTGTACAACTCAACAAAACATCATCTGCACACTGCATCATGCGCCCTCTGCCCAGGGCACAGTCTCTCTCTGTTCCCATTTTCCCCTTTAACCCGCTCTACCT
The DNA here is from genome assembly GCF_036850765.1 of Saccopteryx bilineata. Taxonomy (NCBI): domain Eukaryota; kingdom Metazoa; phylum Chordata; class Mammalia; order Chiroptera; family Emballonuridae; genus Saccopteryx; species Saccopteryx bilineata. Next base: position 41,571 of record NW_027095515.1, on the reverse strand, counting down.
ACCATCCTCCCTTCTTCACCTGTGGCCATCACCACACTATGGTCTGTGTCTAGGTGTTAGGTATATGTGTGGTTTTTGGCTTAATCTCTTTACCTTCTTTCATCCAGTTTCCCAATCCCCCACTCCTCTGACAGCTATCAGTCTGTTCTATGTGTCCAGGCCTCTCTTTCTAGTTTGTTCTTCCATTTATATTATTCATTAGATTCCACAGAAGTGAGATCATATGTTGCTGGTCTTGTTCTGACTAGCTGATTTCACTTAGCATAATAATTTCCAGATCTAACCATGCTGTTGCAAAAGGTAAGATTTCTTTCCTTTTTATGGCTGCATAGTATTCCAGTGTGTAAATGTTCCACAGCTTTTTTTCCCAGAATACTAATTTGAAAAAATGTATGCACATATAAGTTTATTACAGCATTATTTACAACAGCAAAGATCTGGAAACAGCCCAAGTACCTACCAGGAATGAGTAAATAAAAGTCTGAATTTTTCAATCTCCCTTGATGATGTAGCTGATGGACCACTGCAGGCAAACTTTACCATGCTCTCAGCTGCAATTGTTCTGATTTGATGATCAAAGGAAGACCTTCTGTTATGATTGACACATAACCAGGATGGGAAATAGTATGTATATTCAGGGTTATATAGAAACACATTTAACCTCCAGACTTGTGTTGTCCAATACATACAGAATGTGTGCTATACAAATGATTATAAAACTTCCAGTAACCATTTTAAAAAGTAAAACAAAAGCAAGTGAAATTAACTTATTAATTTTAATAATATATTTTATTTAAATCAGTATATCCAAAATACTATAATTTTAATGTGTAGTCAATATAAATATATTAATGAGATTTTTTTCATATTAAGTCTTTGACATCTAATGTGTATTTTACACTTAAGCACATTTCACTTTGAACTATTCTTATTTCAAGTGCTCACTTATGGTAAGTAGCTATTGTATTGAACCACACAGATCTAGACTCCATTCTTTGCTCTTAAAATGTAAAATCTGAACTTCACACTTGCTTGGAAACTTAATATGGTTTGGGCAATGTAATGGATCTCTGTGGGAGAGCTATGTTTTTGTGCTTCTTTGTATATACTATACACTGAACATTGAAGTTCAAAAGCTCTTTTATACAGACACTGTCTCATTTAATCAATGCAATGCTAATATGTAGGTTTTTATAGAATTCAACATATGGATGAGAAAGCCAAGGCACATTAGTGTCCTGGCGCTGCTGTAACAAAGTGGCATGGACTGGGCATCTTTTTTCTTTTCTTGTGTGTGTGAGCGAGAGGGGGACAAATAGGAACAGGAAGACAGGAAGGGAAAGAGATGAAAAGCATCAGTTTTTCATTGTGGCACCTTAGTTGTTCATTGACTGCTTTCTCATATGTGCCTTGACCGGGGGAGAGGGGATCTACAGAAGAGTGAGTGACCCCTTGCTCAAGCCAGCAACCATGGGCTTCAAGCCAATGACCATAGGGTCATGTCTATGGTCCTACACTCAAGCTGGTGACTGCATTCAATCTGGTGGGCCCACACTCTAGCCAAATGAGCAAACACTCAAGCTGGTGACCTTGGGGTTTTGAAACTGGGTCTTCTGCATGCCAGGCAAATGCTTTATCCACTGCACCACTACCTGGTCAGGCAGACTGGGTGTCTTAAATAGAAATTTATGGTCTTAAAATTCTAGGGTTTGGAAGTCTGAGATTGAGGTACTTGCTGGCCATGCTCCCTGGCTTGTCACAGTATTAACATGAGTCTTCACATGGTACTCTTGCTGTCTGGGTGTCTGTGTCCAAATCTTCCCTTTTAATAAGGAGGGTAGTCGTGTTGCATTAGGGGACCGTCCTATTCCAGTATGATCTAATCTTAACAAATTATACTTGTAATGACCTTATTTATAGGGGTTAGAAGTTCAACATATGAATTTTGGGGTGCCACATTTAACCAACTGATAGTATGGGCTTGAAGAAGTAATCATCAGATACACTGCTTTAGACTAACAGGTTTTGAACTACTAACTGCACATGGTGTATGTATGGGGTCTGTGTGTGTGTCTGAATCTGTGTATATATACATATATCCTCAGCTTCATGGGGTCCCACTCATCACCCCAGCCTGCAAGCACTCCTTAGCACATAGTAGGTTTTTAATAGATGTTTATTGAAAGATCAAATTTAAAATTTCTGGCAAACTAGATACTGTGTTTGTGATGTTATTTTTGTCATATTACAAAGGTGTGTACCTTTTATAGCTTGTCCTTGTTTTGGCTAGTATCTCTAGTTTTCATGGTTTATAACATTATAAATTCTATCTGGATGGAAACTTGGCTAAGTTTCTTGGTCTTGGTTTTTAGTGATGCTATGTATATTGAATGAGAAAAATTATGAGTCCTAGCCTTTACAATGCTCTTTTATGCCTATATAATTTACAAATAGTTGGTTGCCACAAAAAGCTTCTTTTCACTCAATTATCAGTTTTTCCAGAACCAAATATAGATGTCTTTTTTTTTCTCCTGAAGTTGGAAATGGGGAGGCAGTCAGACAGACTCCCGCATGCGCCCGACCGGGATCCACCCAGCATGCCCACCAGGGGGCGATGCTCTGCCCATCTGGGGCATTGCTCTGTTGCAACCAAAGCCATTCTAGCACCTGAGGCAGAGGCCATGGAGCTGTCCTCAGCGCCCAGGCCAACCTTGCTCCAATGGAACCTTGGCTGTGGGAGGGGAAGAGAGAGACAGAGAGGAAGGAGAGGGGGAGGAGTGGAGAAACAGATGGGCGCTTCTCCTGTATGCCCTGGCTGGGAATCAAACCTGGGACTCCTGCATGCCAGGAGTCCACTCTACCACTGAGCCAACCAGCCAGGGCCAAAAATATAGATGTCTTAAGGGTATACCGACCAAGTAAGCAGCAGGGGCTCTGAAATGTCTTGAGCAGCCAATTGTCTTACAATGAAACGTGTTGTTTCAGGTACTCGTAAGAAGAGTCCTCATTCTGCCACAGGCTGAGCTAAAGGTGATCCATATTTAGATCCAATACTGCTTTCTCATAAAGGAGTGCCCGGCCTCTTGCTTGGCACCACCTGTTCACAAACACATCCCAAATCTCATCCAGGTGGTGGGATTTTATTTCAGACTCTATGGTGTGGAACATGGATTATTGGCCTTCGAGATGTTAATGTGTGTTTTGTGAGTTAGACATACAATATTCCTGAAATTATCAACTTATTGAACTACTATTTATTCAGTACGTACTGTATGCTCAGTGCTGGGAGCACACATAAATGAGACTATGAGTTCTCCCTTGATGACCTCAAAATCTATATACAAACAATTCATACTATAATCAGTAAAGGTCAATAGAGTTAGGGCAGGGTGCATTGAGGGCAGAGAGAAGGAAGCCTTTACTGTGAACATTGAAATGAGGCAGATGGGACAGTTAATCTAGCCCTACATGAATTTCTTTCAGAGTGAGCTAACTGATTTGTGGGAAATACTAGCAAATTTGTAAAGATGAAATAGAGAATGCTACAGAAAAATAATAAGGCTTCTTCGATCTGATGGTATACATTGAGAGAGGGCTCTTTAAAACACATCTGATGGCTTCATAGTAACTGAGCCAGGTCCTTTCAAGGACAAAGGACTCCCGCTTTGACAAATCTGGAAGTCCTTCCTCCTCTCCCTTTCCTTCACACAAAAATGACCAAAAGTGCATATTTTACACTGAACTTTAAAGTCCTTCTATATAATTTTCTCATATAATTTTTATTTCAACACTTTGATGTAAGTTTTATCATACCCATCCTACAGACTAGAAAACTGAGGCTTGGGGAGATGATATGACTTTCCCATGACCACATGGGTATTACATTGGCCAGCACTCTGGCTTTTGAAAATGATAGAAATCAAAACTGGAAATTAACTATTAGAATGGCAATTTATTGGCCAACTACCTGGAAGGTGCAGGAGTAGGCATCCTGTCAGGGATGATTAGAAATAGGGGGCTAAAGTCGTGAGGACTTCCTCTGCACTGAAATGCGTCCCTTTCTGCAGGCTGGCTTCCTCTTCTCAAGCAGCTTTCTCCATGTGGCAGTGTACCTTTCTCCTGGCACTTCTGAGGACACAGTCCAGTGGCTTTGATGGGCACCGGGGTCTTTCCAATCATTTTCAGATTCTATGTCCTACAGGTCGGCTCTGATTGGGTAATTTTGGATCAGGTAACCTCTTACTACAGCAGAAGTGGGATCGCTGCCAACACAATCACATGTTTTGAAGCATTTCTTAGAAGAGAGGCAGTGTTTTTTAATTTAATTTTATTTATTAAGTGAGAGGCAGAGAGGCAGGGAGGCAGGGAGGCAGAGACAGACTCCTGCATGCGCCTGGACCAGGATCCACCCAGCATGCACCTTAGGGGGAGATGCTCTGCCCATCTGGGGCTGCTGCTCTGTTGCTCACAATTGAGACATTTCAGTGCCTGAGGAGAGGCCATGGAGCCATCCTCAGCACCCATGGTCAAATTTCTCGAACCATTGGAGCCGGCTGTGGCAGGGGAGGGGAGGAGAGGTGGAGAAGAGGGGTGGAGAACCAGATGGTCACTTCTCCTACATGCCCTGACAGGGAATTGAACCCAGGACTTCCACATGCTGGGCTAACACTCTATTGCTGAGCCAACCGGCCAGGGCTGAGATGGTATTATTTTATACAGTTAGAATAATTAAAGTCTACCACAGTGGTAGAGCTGGAACTCAAATTCATACTTTATGATCCCAAATCCAACATTGGTTGCTTCATTCTTATTGGACATTGAGAACACCATAGTAGTTTTTAAGTTGTATAGCTAAGTACTTTTTGTCATTTGTACTTGGATGTTTCCCAGATACCTCAAAAACTCAAACTGATGTCAGAACAGACTTGTACAGTACAGTCACAGCCCTCCAGCTCCCACTTGGGCTTCCTCCAGTTTTCCATCTCAATGACAAGTGGCCCAGGGTCACATGATAGCTTTTATGAGCCGTAGGTATTTTTGCTTCCATAAAAATGTTAAATACTACATTTTCCTGCATTGGTCTAGAGATGGATTTGCTAATATGTTTAAGTACTTTGAACTAAAGACTCATTTTGATTTTATGGTTAAAAGAAGAATTAGAACACTTTTGTGGTCCCTAGACACTATGTCCACCTGAGCCTACAAGATAAATTGGGAGTGAATTGGCTTGAGTCTTTCTAATGGTGCAAGCCGGACATTTGGGATTTATCCTTAACGTTTTCTCCCTATATCAGCGCATCTCAATTACTGCATTCCATCAGAATTACTACTTAATTCTCTCCCTAAATTGCACATCATCTGCATTTCCTTTCTGCTACCTCACTTTCACCTCTAGGTTTTAAATAGTCTCACCATCTTGACTGGTCTCCTTGCAGCCATTGTTATATTTCTCTAATCTATGATCATTAGAGCAACCACAATGATATTTTTTAAAAAATATCTGTTTTACAAACTTTCCAGAATTTCCTCTTCTTCTCAGGATAATGAAAAACACTCTCACCATGACCTGTCGGTGCCTGGAAGGACTGGCCCCTGTCCGCCTCTCCAGGTGTCTCCACCTCACCAGGTGTGTCATGCAGGACTCTGCTTACTCTTTCCATCATGACCAAACTGGGCTTCTCTCGGTTCCTTGAATGCAGCTTTATCCTTTGTCACTCAAAGTCTTAAAACATAATCTATCTTCTGGAATGTCCTTCACTCTCTCTGACCAGTCATATCAATTATTTGTCATTCCTCATCCCTACCTAGTGTCAGGAAATCTTTCCCTGAGTCTGACTCTCGCAGCTAGGATCAAGTAATATGATTTCTTGGTAAATGATATTTCTTCTTTGTAGAGAAATATCTGCAGTTGTCATTAAATAGCTAATTATGTGAATGATAATTTAGTGTTTATTTTGCCCACCTGAAGGTAAGCTCCATGTCTAAGTTATTATATTTATCATTGTTTCTTCACTGTGCCTATATTATAAAGACTCAACATCTGCAGTTGAGTGAATGAAAAAAATGTATGTTGATATGACCTGAAACATTATAAAATTTTAAAAAATATTTGAATAAATTATCTTTTAAATTCACAATATTTTTTGAGTTCCAATGCCAGGCACTCTAGTAAGCTCTGAAGACTGAAGATATCACCACCCTCTTAAACTGTTTTGCCTAACTGGTGAGAAACTTAGAGTTAGGTCAGTAACAAACTAAGTACTCCCCAGTTGTGGTTAGTGTTCTAAAAGAGTGAGAGGGAGGCTGATAATAGGCCATCCCCAGGTTAAAAATGAAATAGGTTCTGTAGGATTGAAAATGTTTAAGTATTTATATGCACAGAAAGGTAAAAATAAATACTATATTAAGACAAACACCTAAGCTGCATTTAATGGGTAAATGTACCTGTTCCAACTTACATACCAAGTCAACTTAAGAACAAGCCTACAGAACTGATCTCATTCATTCATAACCTGGGGACTGCCTGTACCTTTAACAGCTTCCTCATCTATAACAGAGAAGTAGTTCAGATGCTGGAACAACATAGTTCCTAAGTTTGTGACAATGTTTTTATCTCTGCTTTGAATTTGCTGTGAGATGTGCAGAGTTTAAAGGAGTTGAAGATTCTAATGGCTCATTCCATGGCCCCCTTTATGCCCTTTGACCTGGACATTTAGTTGCACTGAACAAAAGTCCAGCTAGGAGCATGAAGGTTTTGTGCATTTGTACTTGATTTTTTCCTTGTAGACAAATTAGACATTACCCAGATGCTGATTCAGAACTGATCAGAATAGTAGATATTTAAGTAGAATGAGACTCTGGGAAATATAAATTGATTCCCTAACAATAAACACAAATATTGATGGGCACATTATATGACCATACCAGTATAGAAAGGTGACAACTGCCATGCTCTTAATCACTGATCTTGTAGATCAGAAAGGGTGCATGCATGTTTTTTGAAACTTGCATTCAGTTTCAGGAGCATGGAACAGTCTGAAAATTTTTACAGCTAAATAAATTACTGCACAGGAAAATTTTTTAAAATTGGCTTCTTATTTAATAGAAACCTCACTGTCATTTTCATATACCAATTTCTGGAATAAGAAGTTGAAATAATAGTTTCATTTTACAGTTGATGCAATGAAGGGAGATTCAGTGAAATGATATAATTTACTAAAGTTACAAAATTTCTAATGACGCTACTCAGTCTAGAAATTGACTAGAGATTTGGTGATCATCTTGTTTTATTGTGCTACTTGGCTCGTCCATTATCAGTTATTTCAGAATCAACTCCTATTCATTTGCACCTGTACTAAGCACATTGTGGTTTGTTTGGAGCAAATCATTTGTCATAGGTTATATGGCCCACCTACCAGCAGCATACCACCTTCTTCTTACTATCAATTCCTCTATGTCCAGAAGTCTAACGAATAATTAGAGCCTGAGAAAGACAGAAACAGAGAAATTAATTAACGAAAAGTAGCCTCTCCCAAACACAGAGGCAGTCTTACTGTGCACCATCAGATGCAGAGCTACAGGTCATCAGTGAATCAGTGAGCACCCGTAAGGCTGCTACAACTAGGTAAGGTGTTCCAGTAAAAAGAGTGTTCTTTGAGAACAAAATTAGAAATGCAACTACTACTTAGTTTGTCAATGACCCTGGGCAAATTAATCTACTACAACGGAGTACCGGGTATGTCCCATATTAATTTGAGATCATAAAACCCACTAGCAGAGCTGCTGTGTGAGTGTCCCTTTGTCTCTACCTAAAAGCTGATCGAAAGGGAGATGGGAACTGCAGCATTTCCTCTTCACTCATCTCCCTCCTGATTACTCCTTTTGCAAGAGGGTAGCCCTTTCTAAAATGATGTTTCACTTGTGAGATGTTTATTGGGCCAGGGAGGAATCAATGTACATTAAACTCTCCTGGTGCATGCTTCAGCATATTCTCCATGGCACAGAGTGTCAGAATCATGCTGCCTGTAGCAGAGTGGCACCATCCCAGGATGTAGATGCAGAATTCAGAGAGACTGGTGTCTGCTTAGATTGGAACCTAAGCCACAGGCTCCCACCCTGATTCAGTAAAGCATCCTGCATTGCAGCGTGGGTTGCTAGCCCAGGTTTAATAACATGTCACTTGTCTATCCTTTATCCATCTGCAAAATAAAAATCATAGTAGTACCTATCTTGAAGATTGACAGGAGATAAATTGAGTTATACCAGGAAAGGGTCTAAGAAGGAAGCCTGACATAGGGTTGGGGCAATAATCATATGTGGATTGAATGAGCTACATTATAAAATAGGATTATGATTATCCCGACTGTGGAGATTAGAACACTAGGAATCAGAGAGGTTAAGGGACAAGTAAAAGATACTAGAACCATGTCCAAAAGATATGGGATTCAAGTCCAATGAACTATTAATTACATTAGCAAATAGTATGCATTTCTTAATGGAAATTATATAGAAAAAAAGTTCCTTAAACTCTTTCTTCCCCAATGAGGATTTATTGCACAATTGAGAAGAGAGGGGGAAAGAAAGGGGCAGCCTAACACTGAGTAAACACAGCACAGCATCTGCAGGTTCCTTTCTAAACTAGAAAAGATTACATGAAGATTGCATCAGTTGTCAAACAATATAAAGAATGGGTGGGGCTTAGGGTGAGAACTGGGCCTGAGAGACTGGTAACAGTAAGCTCTGACCTAGATTGTTACTGGTGATTTTCCCCAAATTTCAGTCATATGAGTAAAACAGGTGCGCTCTATATGAAAGTGAGGAAGAGGAAGTGAGTTTGGGAGTTTAAGAACTACGAAAGATGCCACTAAAGTCATTGTGGGGAGAAATTAATTATTGTTTGGAGTGCTGCAGAAAAGCCATGCCATGATTCATGGTGCAGGTGCCAGCGAAAGTACAGGATATAAAAAGGGCGAGGGAGGGAGACCCAGACAGACAGAAAGGGGTTGTGCATAATAAGTAATAAACTTCACACGAAATTATGTTTTTATTTCACCAAAATGCACTAAGTAAAAGGCACTTACCAAAGAGGATCTAGACCCCACATTTTGGTTTTGTATTCTGAGATATATTGTAACTTCAACAATTTGTTGTGAACTCAGAAATTCACTAGACACTGCAAACCTCAATTCTGCATTTGCCCCCGACTCCCTTACTGAGAGATGCACCCACTTTCCCCACTTCTTGGCTGGTACTGTGATCAGTGAGCCCAGCCAAAGCAGAATGGTTCTTGATACTTTTCTAAAGCCAATTCCTGCACAACTTGGCTAATCCTGCTCTGCAGCTTAAAAGTAGAATGTCAGCCAAACCAGGGAAGAATTTTGAATTTCTGCAGCCTTACTTGAGTTACATAGATTATATGCTTCTTGGCATCACCAATGAGCCAGCACTTTTCAACTTGCAGATAAGCCTATCTCCTTCATGCTTGAAGTGCAGGGATAGTGGAAAAGAGATGCATATGTGACCTGTGCCATGGCATTGTCATCAGGACTCATAGGAGCCAAGCTTGTATAGGCTTTCCTTTAAATGATCTGTAAGGAAACTGATGCACATTGTGTTAAACAGGCTCCCTCATCGCGCCAGATGGAAAGGTAATTCAAAGCGAGTTTCAAGTTCTACCCTGTGGATTTTACAGCAGTCTCCTGGTGTAAGTCATTACCCTTCTACTGCCTTTGCCTTTGCATGGTATATGCTGCAGGCTTTAAGAAGCACACAATAATGCTTCTGAGATAAACAGTTTAAATACATTTTAAAAACAAGTGTTTTTTGAAGGGGTGCTCTTCCTATGCACACTGTCAGAGGATATGACTGGGGCTATGAATAAGAACTTAATCTGAGAGACTGAGAATGGTGATCTTTGATATAAGTCTCTTAAAACAAATGGGCATTGCTGAAGTTAGCAATATTCAAAGCAGTAGTAGTGGAGAGACCAGGGCTGAGGATACTTACAAGAGGATAGCTTCAGGAACACAAGGGGAAAGATAATTAGATTGTCCTTGGTAAATCTGGGGAAGGTTTAGGATAGTATAATAAAACCTTAACATCCCATAAAATTGCGAGTATTTTTATCCTTTAACACATGGTTTTTATTGCATCTTTAAAATATCACAAATAAGTCACCTGGCATTTTGCTGTTTCTGTAGCTAAACCTGAACAACTTCGAACTTATTGAACAGTTCATGCTGATCTGTTCCTTTTTTAGAAACACAGATACCATCCAAAATTTTTCTAATAGCCTTGTTTTTTAACCATTGTGGCTTGCTGAATCAAAGTAGCTGAATTTGATACAAGTTCAATGTTGTTTCCTTCAAGAACTGACTCATCTTTCTGGGATTCAGATACTGAAGAAGCAACACCTGACCTTATCTGAACACTATGGATGTATTTTTCACCCAAGAAATTTTGTATTTCAACAAGACAGCCATTCTTCTGAATAAGGACATTGATGGAAAAGTGAGCGTACACAGACCTCATTTTGTGTTGGAAGCCCAGTAAGACATCCTTGATCATGTTCTGTACGTGACTGCAGACAGTGTGAATCATGGCCAATTCCTTTCGATTTCCTCACTATTTGTCAACCTGGAGCCTCTTCTTTTTCTTTCTAAAGAGATTAAGGTCTACATTGCTGTGATTAAAGTCCCTCCTCAGGGTCCCTCAGGGGACCTTTACAATATCTATGTGTTCCTTCAGAATGATGTTGACATTTTCTGAAATTTTGACTGTCTTCATTCTCACAGTAGATGCAACAAAGACAAATTGTAATCATTTTTAAGATCACCTAAAATCATGAGATAGGACTATTTCATCTTTGACTTCCATAACAGCTAAGATGAGCTCTGAGAATTCTGTGCATTAAACATTTATTATAAAACAATAGTTTAAAAGTTTAAAAGAACAATTGTTATTACAGTAGTAGACAAGCAATTCTCTGATTTCTCATTTCCTTTTACTTTTGCTGTAGGATAACACCTCACCTAGGACTGTATGATATTTTAACTTATTGATGACACTACCTGTGTAATGACGTTGGTCAATCCATTTGTCACTTCTGTTCACCTTTTCTCCTATTGAATAATGGATGACTCAAGAATTAATCTTCAACAGTCTATAAAATTGATGGTTCTCTTTATTTCTATAACCAGACAGATATGTTGGTTTAGTGGGTCAGGGTAAAACTTCAATCAATAAGAAGGTTTAGGAAGGGCATAAATTGGTTAGTGAAATTTTCCAGATAAATTAAAGTTAACAATAAAAGCATTTTTTCTATGTTTTCTTGTTAAAAACCCTTTTTAGAAAGGGAGTAAAGTCCTCAATTCCCAGGTATTTAGCTATGCAGACAAAGAAATCTAACCTTCTTCTATGAAATACACCCTTTGCATTGCCAAAGATTGATATTTTTCAAATATCTGGTGACTTGCAATAGGTAATTTACTTAGGTTTATTATTATTATCTTTTAACATTTTTATGTAACTAGATAGGTCAAGGGGGAGAAGGCTTTTCTATGAATTCAAAGTCCATGTTGTAAAAAAAAATATGACAGATTACCGAAAATTTTCCAGCCTGGATTATGGTTGTGATGGGGATTAAAGAAGGATTCTACAGAAAGAAGCTTGAAGACGAGTCTTATTAAGCCTCTAGCAACTTGAGCTTGTTTATACACGGAGGGCATAGTGAACAGAAAGGGTGCTAAGAGAGGAGACATGCTATCTTGTTCTGTATAATGTACGGGTTGCTATGAGAGGGATGTAGTAAAGCTCCCAAGGAGGATGTGAAACAAGGGGAGGGGCTCTCCTTACACAAAAGAAGAGACAGCTCATTTTATGTGGTTTCTGGATTAAAGAATGGCTACAAGTACAAACAAGCATGCATTAGAGGAATAGGAAGTTGAGGATGTTCAGCCTAATGGACTCACTGTGCCCATATTGTCCAAAGCTGCTCATTTTTAAAAGGGCCAGAAAATAACTGTTTTAGAAAATATGTGTTATAGAATGTATTCTTATATAGGCTTATGATGTTTCAGAGAGTATTTGAAACAGTTTACAATAGTATCTCATTTAATTGTTACACTCACTCTAAGAAGTAGGGCCTATGCTTGACCGCACTGCACAGATGAATGATGAATAAACTGAGACAGACAGGAGTGAAGTGACCAGCTCAAAGTCACACAGTAGAACCAGGATTCAAACCCCAATAAAAGTATTTCTTCAGGAAGTATTCTTACTTACTATGTTGAGTCTCAGTGAAGTAAAAATGGTGCTCCAATGTATTAACTGTGGTTTTACCAGGACAAGGTTCAATGTTCAGGCCTTTATGTGAGTTGTATCCTAAAACTCCTTCCTACAAAGCTATCCACACAGCAGCTCCTTTTAGTTTGAGGCACAAGGAAAAGAAAGGAAACACAATAGCTACCTGAAATTCCCAGTTATGTGTGAGAACACTTATTGTCTGTGCATGCTGGATGATCCCTTAATCTGTTACCATGTGCTAGGAATAAATTCATCTCTATTTCTCCAAAGCCACAAAGCTGCATATTAGGTTAATTTGTGTGGTTTGCATCCCTACCTCCTTCCATTTCTTTCTCCCAACCCTATGATCTTAAAGGGCATTCTGTTTGAGGGGTGCATCAATGGGTCCTGGAGATGGAAACCGGCCAAGGTCGATTTCCTTTGTTGAAAGGAACAGAATAACTTGCCAGCTCTCTCCCTTCCTGAGGTGAAATCCCAGGAACTGTAGAAGCCGCTGGTCATGATGGTTTCTTGGACAGGTTTTAGAGGGCTTTTGCACCTTTTATCTGTCTGGTTGGTGGCCAGGCTGAGTCTAAACTCTCAGCCACAGCTGGCCAGCGTGCGGAGGAGCACACTGCCAGCAGCAGGATCAGCTGCAATCTGTCTGGGAGCCCATTTAAGGGAAAACAGGACTGACTGGCATTTAGGGAAATAATTTCCTCCAATCTGATCATGCCTGTTAATTAAAACTGCTCAAACTGTCACTGTGGGCAGTTGCAGAAAGGTCCCGGTCTCCTGGGGAGAGGAAAATGCTGCAGTGGATTGACTGATGTGTTGAGGCTTGTTTGACAGGGACAATCCTCAGAAAAGGGGCTACGCTTTAAAAGGGGGAAAAGAAAAAGATTTTGGTTTTCTGTTTTGTAATGAGCAAAAGCCAGATTATTTTTAATACTTTGCCTCTCTCCTGCCAAAGCAGCCCATATAAATATTTTGAGTTGAACAACTTATAAGTAATGACATGCGTATTTCAGTATTGCATTATGCTTCTGTTGTAACTATTCAGTTGCTGTCACCTGCTAACATAAAATATGAAATGGTCTTGTTGTAATATAGAGAACAGAATCTTTCTCCACAGTATTCACAGCTGATCCCAGAACCTAAAATGAACACTGCCATGTAGTAGGTGCTCAATAAATATTGGTTGAATGAAAAAAAATATGAAATGGGATTCACATACTCATGAGTTCAAATTCTGGTTCAAATACTCCCTAAATATATGATTTAGAACAACTTAAACTTTTTGAAATGTACTCAAATTGCTAAAAATTTGGGGCATGGTATTGCATATCTTGGGATTTCTAGGAATAAATGAAATAATATATATCAAATCTTGTTATATTAGGAGGTATTTGATAACTGTTACTCTCTTTTATCCTTCTCTAGCATTTAGAGGTTTATGTTTTGGAGAAAGCAAAAAAGATTTGAAGTTAAAACTTACAAATTAAGAAATATTTCTTTTATTTTAAAAACAAATAACAGCCACATAAGAGTAGTTTGTATAGTCTGATACATCCATATAATAAAATATTTTGCAACCATTTTTTCAAATCACATTTTAGTGAATAACTGACACAAACATGCTTATGTGAAAATGTTGTGAGGAATTTAGAATACTAGGTTGTATATAAAATTTGATCATGGTTTTTACTTTTAAAAGAATATCAGAAAAGCCTATAATACTTTTAATAAACATGTTAATACTTCTTAATTCCTGCTGGTGGATTTGTGGAAAAATTTTATTTTATAATATCTTCTATGTTTTAATACAAAATGTACAGTTTTAGAAAGATATAAAATACAAAAATGACTCAAAAATTAGAAATGCAGCTAAATGCTAATGACATTGTTTTCCTAGATGGCTTGGAAAATGTCTCTGAAAACTGGTTTGAGAAAGAGTTAGCCTAACGTATTTAAGTAATGACAGTGTTATTTAACCATGTACTTTGGAAGAGTCAAAGTCATTTACACACAAGAGTTTTTAGAGTTTTGAGATAAAAATTCATCTTGTTATTTTATTTTATTTTTATATTTATTGATTTCCAAAGAGAGAGGGCAAGAGAGAAAGAGAGAGAGAGAGAGAGAGAGAGAGAAACATCAATTTGTTGTTCCACTTATTCATGCTGTCATTGGTTGGTTGTTGTATGAGCCCTGACTGGGGATCTAACCCCAAAATTTGTCATGTTGGGATTACAATCTAACCAGTTGAGCTACCTGGCTAGAGCCACATCCTGTTATCTTATAGTGATATTTTACAAAGAGGAGGAGTGTGAGTTCTGAGGGAAAGAGCACATACATTTACTGCAAACTTCTTGGAGCTCTACACTGAGCTAGGTGATTGGCTTACTTTTCTGTTTTATCCTTCCAACCCTTGAGAAGAACCTATTGTTATTTCAGTTTTTGAAAAAGAGGAATTTGGGTTTAGCAATGTTTTGTAATTTACCTGAGGTTGGCAGCCAGGATGGGAAACAGCAAGAATGGAAATGTCTAACTTTAACAGTGCCCAGACCATTACCACATCATTTACAGTAGGTGCTTCAGTTGTGGTGGCCTGTACTCTAGCCATTGACCATATGTGCTTATTTAAATTGAAATCAATTAAAAATAAAATTAAAAACTAGTTTCTAGAGAGCAGTAGCTGAATTTCAAGTGTTCTATAGCTATATTTGACTACAGTATTAGACTGTGCAGATATTGAAAATTTGCCCCACCTCTGAAAACTCCTTTGGCCAACACTACCCAAATCAAGAGAGTCACAGAGGGAAGAGAGAACTGATGGTTGACCAGAGTAGTTCTGAAAACTCCACGATGGAGGAAGTAAGAATCAGCCAGGATAAATGGGAGTAAACTTAATTTTTAGTATCTTTGCTTCTCCTTTTTTATTCTTTCTCTAATCCTTGTTCCTCACCAAGTACCCCATGGCTTGATAGCTACTTTCTGCTTTCCATGATCACAGTCTTAAGTTCTACATGAGGAACCCATACTCTGGTTCACTAATATTAGTTTCCCTTCCTAGGGAATACAATTTATTACTCAGGTCTTGTCACAGAGTTCTACTGATAAAATGAAGTAAAGATCATCTTCAGATTTAATAAAAACAAGGTAATGGATATAATTGCCCCAGTTAAACATTTTCATTCATAATTGTTCTTCAAAGACCTTTCTTTTCACAAGATAAAGGCTAAATTCTTTCTGTTTCTTCCCAGCTCCTCTATTGCAGGTGACTGCATCTCCCAAGCTTCCTTACTATGGGGCTTCCCACTAGGGTTGACCAATGACAGACACCATTAAGACTGAAAAGTAAAAAAAGGGGAGATCCAGGGTACCTTTCTCCCTCACCTTCTGTCTCCTGGGACACTTCTGGTAGCATCTGTGTGATCTTAACTCTTGCCACAGAGTCCTGCTATGGCTCTTGGTTTTCGCAGCTGATCCCAGTGTTTGGGTCATCCATTCACTCCTTCAGCTCAGAAGACACAGAGGCTTCCTGATGTTGCTAAGCTCTAATTCCTCCTCCGTCCTTTGTTTGGCTTCCAGTTCTTCTTCACTGTGTTACATTCTGTCTGATTTGAAATAGTTAGAGTGTTTTCTGTTGTGTCAATTGAATATGACCAAAATACTTCATGGTCTGTCCCTTGATAGCCTCTCTGGCTTCATATGCCATTTCCTCCCAACAATTTCTGAACCTCAGTCATATGACTGTTTTCCCCTGAAGGTTCCCTTCTTTTCCTCATTTAAATAATTTCTACTTATCCTCAAGAGCATAATTTTTTCTCCAGACAACCATCCTGGTGCTTCTAGACTACCCTAAGTACCTTCTATTTCTCCCACAGAAGCTTATCCTGCAACTTCCCACATTTTAACTTAATACTTGAGTTGTCTATCTCTCCATTAAGAAAAGTTCTGTGAGAGTGTGGGCTGTGACTTCCCTTTTTACCACTCTTCCCATAGTTTCCAGTCCAGTACCTGATACATGAATGGTGGTCAAACATTTTTGAGTAAAAAAATAAATGGTTTATATCAAGTGAATAGTAATGGAAGATAATACATGTTAATGGGTGATTTTGTGTTGCAAATACAGAAGTCAAATTTTAAGCTCTTAAAATGATTCTTTATTTGCATGGTGGAATTCTGACCATTTCTACAAAAAGTACTTTGATCTCTAGGTGCTCTGGCACTCACAGATGCCTCAGGACCACTGCTGTCAGACTTTTTTTTTCTTCTTATCCTTTGTTTTGGGCCTTGTTTAACTAAACCTTGCTTTAGTGATCCATTTCTAATGGGTCTCACATTACTGTACTCTTGGTTAAATGATGGCATATAGTCAAAAGAACAAAGAATTTTTGGAGACCACTCCTGATTCATAAGTCAATGAGAAAATAGTAGGATTTTCAGATATCGATATAATAGAACTGTTGAAGTTATATTTTGGGATTAAAAAAAGCCTCCTAATCTCCCTTATTATATTGGTTCTTAACTGTCCAAATGTGACTGGCCGTGTGTGTGTGTGTGTGTGTGTGTGTGTGTGTGTGACAAACAGACATTTTGAAATAGGGACAGAAAGGAATAAGAGAGAGAAAAACAGAAGAAGAGATTGATAGAGACAAAGGTATTTTGACTTATTATACTCTTTATTTTTCTTCAGCCTTTTCCCTAGAAGAGGCAGAGGTAGCATATTATATTGTTAAGAATCTGAATTTTACATTTAGACAAAGCATATTTGATTCTTTGTTTTGTTTTGTTTTGTTTTTTTCATTTTTCTGAAGCTGGAAACAGGGAGAGACAGTCAGACAGACTCCCGCATGCGCCCGACCGGGATCCACCCGGCACGCCCACCAGGGGCGATGCTCTGCCCACCAGGGGGCGATGCTCTGCCCATCCTGGGCGTCGCCATGTTGCGACCAGAGCCACTCTAGCACCTGGGGCAGAGGCCACAGAGCCATCCCCAGTGCCCGGGCCATCTTTGCTCCAATGGAGCCTTGGCTGCGGGAGGGGAAGAGAGAGACAGAGAGGAAAGCGCGGCGGAGGGGTGGAGAAGCAAATGGGCGCTTCTCCTGTGTGCCCTGGCCGGGAATCGAACCCGGGTCCTCCGCACGCTAGGCCGACGCTCTACCGCTGAGCCAACCGGCCAGGGCTTGATTCTTAATAATTAAATGAGCTGGGGAAAGTTAGCAAATTATGACCCATTCTTTGTTGTGAAGATTAAATTATATTAAGATTGCAATAGTTATGTCAAAACTTAAAGTATTTTGCAAATGTGTTATGAGTGAAAAAGGCTCATTTAAAAAAGTCTCATTTAAAGGTTCAGCGAGAGGAGCACAGAGGTGACACTGAATAGCCATGTCCTGATCGACTGTCTGAGGCGTGGGTAATATGGGAGAAAACTCCCAGTGAACTACAGTACTAGAATATATCTCATGTGACAAATGTCCAAATAACTTTATAGGGTCTTCCAAATACAAAAGGTGGACTGGTCTTGCTCTGTGTGGCTTTAAAGAGGCAGTGCTGAGTCACCTCTGGGAAGTTCAGTGCAGATATGTTTTAGCTAATATGCTAGCCACCCACTGACCTTGGATGGGTGTAAACTCTGGAATTCAGGGAGATGTATATAAAGCTGGCAGGCATAGATGAGAATGCTGTCCATATGCTTTGAGCTTGCCTGGAGTTTGGACTCTGAGAGTTGATTCTCTAGGTTTATGTTGATTTATGTCTTGTTCCAGTATCATGTTCTTTGCTCTGACATAAGGATAGTATAGGGTCCATTCTGTGTGTTGTCTTAGGTAATCAATAGTGGCTTGTTTATGACAGAAGGAATAAAGACATTTAGGATAATGTTTCTTAATACCAGAGCTTGCACTAAATATTTTACTTTGTCAATGAAATCTTTTTCTTGTTTTATAGTGCAGCTTTGGGTCATGATTAAAGTCAACATTTGCCTGACTAGGCAGTAACACATTGGATAGAGCGTCGGACTGGGATGCGGAGGACCCAGGTTCGAGACCCTGAGGTTGCCAGCTTGAGCGTGGGCTCATCTGGTTTGAGCAAAGCTCACCAGCTTGGACCCAAGGTCGCTGGCTCTAGCAAGGGGTTACTCAGTCTGCTGTAGTCCCACGGTCAGGGCACATGAGAAAGCAATCAATGAATAACTAAGGTGTTGCAACGAAAAACTGATGATTGATGCTTCTCATCTCTCTCCGTTCCTGTCTGTCTGTCCCTGTCTGACTCTCTCTCTGTCTCTGTAAAAAAATAAAGTAAATAAAGTCAAAATTTTGTCCTGTGAAAATTTGCAAGTGTATTAGCCATTTCATGTCACATGTATATTGTCATTTTTTAAAAGTGATAAAATGTTGGAAATAAGAAATATCTTTTTATGAAAAGACATTTTATCCCCTTTTCTTCAGCTTTCAAATAGTCCTGAGTTTGAAGTCAGATTTGCTGCCTAGGATTCACTGCCCTAAGCTTCTTTTTTTTTTTTTTTTTTCTGAAGCTGGAAACGGGGAGAGACAGTCAGACAGACTCCCGCATGCGCCCGACCGGGATCCACCTGGCACGCCCACCAGGGGGTGATGCTCTGCCCACCAGGGGGCGATGTTATGCCCCTCCAGGGCGTTGCTCTGTTGTGACCAGAGCCACTCTAGCGCCTGGGGCAGAGGCCAAGGAGCCATCCCCAGTGCCCGGGCCATCTTTGCTCCAATAGAGCCTTGGCTGCGGGAGGGGAAGAGAGAGCCAGAGAGGAAGGAGAGGGGGAGGGGTGGAGAAGCAGATGGGCGCTTCTCCTGTGTGCCCTGGCCGGGAATCGAACCCGGGACTTCTGCACACCAGGCCGACGCTCTACCACTGAGCCAACCGGCCAGGGCGTGCCCTAAGCTTCTTTAGGTTTGGAATGTGCAGTCTCAATTCACTCTCTTAAAAAATTAGTGGGTTTATTTCTTCTGAGAATTACTTCTTTATTCTAAGCAGAGCTGTTCTGCTCATAAAGTATCCCAGAGAAAACCATGGTCATCCTCATGGAAATAGAACCCGAGAAAGACCATGGAGAGGAGGAGAGCTGCACACATGTCCCCTATCCCTTCATGTGTTAGCAAAGCTCAACATCTCTATCTAACTGATTTACAAGGTATGACAGTTAAATAAGATCAAATGAGGAGTTCCATCAAAACTGCTTTTAAGAGTGGTCACCCTTCTCCTGCTAGATGGCATCTGGATCTCACAGTCTAGGCCTGTCATTTAGAGCTGGAAGATGGTCTCAGCCTTCCTAAAGAAGACCTGTCTGTTAAATCTGGCCACACAGGTGGATGGGAGCAGAAACGGTCCTAATGGTGCAGGAAGTCTCCAATTACTTGAGGCTATTGATCAGAACTCAGCTGTACAACTTGAATAGTGCAGATTTCATATTTCACACTTTCAGGGTTGAAGTGTCATTTGGAATTCAAATTTTCTTACACCAAATGCAAAAACCAAAACAGATTCACATATGGTAGTTTACCAGCTAAGTTTTCCATTGCAGGTTTCCAATTTGCTCTCCTCTCAACTCACTCTGCTCAACAAGACCCCTGAAAATGAAAGCCATGGTGATATCATCAACATGATCACCATCATTAATCATTTCATTGTAATCTTTGTTATTGTTCTTTAGCTCTAAAATTAGCAGTACAAAAAGGTCATTGTAAATGATAACCTGTCCAGGAGGTGAGTGAAAATGTTAGGAATCAGAAAAGAGCAAATTTGAGGCATCTTTTTTATAAGCTGCATCTTAACAGTTGACGGTTTAACCGTAAAGATACACCTAGGAACTTAAGAGATCTGAAGGCAAAGCACATTTGGCAGCGGGCATATGGAGGCCTGCATGCTCATTCCCATTCAGTAATGTCATCTGTACCGATTTCCTCCTTTTGTGCAGTTTCAGGTTAGATCAACGGTTTATTATACAATACATTACATTTTAAAATAAAATATGTATTTCCGATGGCTTTAGGCGACCCCTGTGTTTTGGTCGTTCGACCTCCGCCGGGGTCGCGACCCACAGGTTGAGAACCACTGGGTTAGATGAAGGTCTTGAAAGTCATACTGAAGTTAGTTTCTTTCTTGCTCCACTCTTGACTCACGCTGTCTAATACTCAACTTTTTTCATCTCTCAAGTGTGGTCAATGGTAGCATGTTGGGAGACAAATGAAGCAAAACAGACCAAAAGTATTTATCACCCACTTGACATGTTTCATAGAGAGTGCTTTAAAAATGTTGGCTCTTGGCCCTGGCCGGTTGGCTCAGTGGTGGAGCACCGGCCTGGCGTGCAGGAGTCCCAGGTTCGATTCCCGGCCAGGGCACACAGGAGAAGCGCCCATCTGCTTCTCCAACCCTCCCCCTCTCCTTCCTCTCTGTCTCTCTCTTCCCCTCCCGCAGCCGAGGCTCCATTGGAGCAAAGATGGCCCCGGGCGCTGGGGATTGCTTCATGGCCTCTGCCTCAGGCGCTAGAGTGGCTCTGGTCGCAACAGAGCGATGCCCCGATGGGCAGAGCATCGCCCCCTGGTGGGCATGCCGGGTGGATTCCGGTCGAGCGCATGCGGGAGTCTGTCTGACTGCCTCCTCGTTTCCAGCTTCGGGATGTTGGCTCTTGGTTTTAGTAAACTGATAGAGAGTAGATACGTGATCCTGAACATTCTATGATGATCTGCTTTATAGTCTCTTTGAAAAGACTTGGTATGTTTGTATTTTTTTTTTTTTTTGTATTTTTCTGAAGCTGGAAACGGGGAAGCAGTCAGATAGACTCCCGCATGCCCACCAGGGGGCGATGCTCTGCCCATGTATCTTATAGGTAAGAATTAACTGACAATCAGATAAATGAAGACTTTATATTCTCTTGATATTTAGAACAGAAGTTCCTTAAAATATTTCATCAGTAAATATAGTGAAGGCAAACAGGAAGCATAACAGATTCCTGGTCATTATTATTATTATGTTTTTAAGATTTCTAGTTTAAAAAAGCTTCAGTGGGTGGCTTTTGACAACTGTAGTAGCTGATATATTGGAGAGGGGTTTTGGTTCAGAGCTTTTGAACTGGGTTATTCCATTTATATCTATTGTGTTGTGTTCCATTTCCAAAACCATTACTTGACCCTTGTCAAGTAAGATGGCCTCTTTGAGCCCCTGTTTCCTTGTTGAGAATAATACCTGTGTTCATAGGAATTGTGGTAACAAATATATTATGTAACTAAATACTGAGCCCCTGATGCAATGCTAGGCTTCCTGTAGATGTATAAAAATATTCTTAGACTAATTTAAAATGATTAGGAAGTAAGAAGTGAGAAATAACATATAAAAAGCATCATTATGTCAAGCAGGTTGAAGAATCAGAGTATGGGAAGGTTCTAAGACAAGCTCCAGAAAATGAAGCTGTACTGTCCTTGCATGCTTTTCTAGTTAGTTTTTGATTCCACTAAGTTATGTTTTTTTTTCAACAACAACAAGACAACTGTACCTTTGGTTTTTAAAATAGATTTTTTTGTTAATTTTTTTTTCAAATAAGGCAGGTATTCTCCTAAATTCATACTTTAAAAGCTTATCCCCAGTGTGGTAGTAGGAGATGGGGCTTTGGGAGGGATTAGATCATGAAGATGGCACCCTCAGGATGGGATTAACACTCTCGTAAAAGAGACACCAGAGAGCTGCCTTGTTCCTCTGGCCCTGTGATGATACAGCAAGAAGGTGGATGTCTGTGAGGCAGAAAGTGAGTTCTCATCAGATACCAAATTTGCTGGTGCCTTGTTCTTGGGCTTCTCAGCTTCTAGAACTGTAAGAAATAAATTGCTGTTATTTATAAACCATCAGGTCTAAGGTATCCTGTTACAGCAACCTGAACAGACTGAAACAAGAGGCCATTGGGTTTTTATTTTAAATAATTCCTCTGGCCCATTTTCATTTTCAAACAAGCAAATTTGAAACTCCTTTGGCCCAAATATTATTCTGTGTAATTTCTTGGGATCAGAGTATGGAAAAGTTGTAGAGAGACAAGGGTTCTGACTACATCTAAATTGAATCCTAATAAAAATACCTGGTGCCTAACAAGGACCTCATCACTGCCCTGGGGATCTCACCATGAAGTCCTGGAGTGCAGAAATTATAATTCTCCATTTTCCACATCATTTACAATGTGTCTTATGAGCCATGAACACAACTATAACCGTGACACAAGCGCAGACACAGTCCCATACATTTCTCTGCTTGCCAATATGCCTGAAAATTAAGGTGCCTAATTCTGATCACCCAGAGAAGTTGCAGACCTGTTGCTAGGGTTACTTGGGGGAGGGATAGGGGAAAACAGCTCTCCAGCCTGCTCCTGAGCAAGACTCTACAAAGTGCTCATATTCCAGAGGGTGCTGTAATTTTTGATCATAGAAGCTCATGGGTGGGGTATCAGACCTGACTCTGCCATTAAATGGCTGTGTGACCTTGAAGAATTGATTTATTTTTTCTCAACCCCATTCCCAGCATCCAGAAAACTGCAATGCATACTATTTACACACAGCATTGCTATTAAGTGAACTTAAGTGAATTAGATGCTATAACAGGACTTGCAGATGCTAGTTATTATTAAACAGCACAATTAGTAGAGTGGGTTTTATAAAAGAGGGAGTAACGGTGAGTGTTGTTTTGTTGGTTATTGTAAATTGTGGGAGTATCGGTGTGGGGAACTAGATGAGAAGTCAGAGCTCTGGCAGTTGGGTCTATATGTGACAGAAAAGCTGGTTGCCCAGGGGACACTAGAGTGTGGGCCATGAGTTGAGAGAAGGCTCACGAATCAGGCCCATGATGGAAGCTAATTTGACATGTCACCTGTGGCCCTATCATGTGCTTGTATTATTGTAGATACCATGGGGAATAGATGGTAGAAAACAGATGTCATCCCTGTTCTTACCTTGTGGACATACTTTAGGATATGAGGAACAAGACTAAAAAAGACAAAACCAAGCTGGAATTAAACAAGTATACATAGATGGGGGAAAGTAAATAACATGATGAAAAGGTGTTAAAGACATTTCTGAGATTATTAGTTCAAACTTTTTATGTTACAAGTCAAGTGAGAACTTAGACTGACGAGGAATGTGTTCCTTATGAATTCTTTATCTGTAAAATGGCAGCATCTTCCTTATCACAGAAAGATATATAAAGTTGTATTAAAACATATACACTTTACATCAGTAAGTCTTCAAAATGCTGCTTTACCTGTCCTTGACTTTGAAAAGCAGGGTCAGGGATACTGGTGCTGCTAGGAACAGTGCTCCCCCAGCTAAGCTGCACCAAGTCCTGGCATGTCATCCAAACTCCCCGGGGACACTTGGGAACTAGGGACTGGAGAAGAAGGAAGACAAACTGAACTGCAGCTGCTGCTCCTGAAGGTGAAGTGCGGGTGAGAACACTATAAAACAGCCTCAGTAGTTAGCAGACAGGCTGTTCGGGACCATAAAGCACCAAGGGCCCATTAGGACTCCTTTGGGTAAAACTTATTTCTGTTCCACAGTTGAAATAAGATGTGAAGCAGGCCTATATTTTACTTAAATTGCATGTTTTGGGATTTCGTTGGATGGGGCTACTAATAAATAAATACAATCAGGTGGTTAAACTGCCTTCATCCCAGGCTACCCATAAGAACCACAACTGTTCACATCCTGGAGATATAACTGTGAGCACCGAAGAACTAAGATTTGAAGTCTGTTTTGCTGCAACCTCGAGAGGAGATGTCAGAATAAAGGTTCAAACTCCAATTACAGTGCTTCGTGACTTAGGTAGTCTTCAGCTCAGTTTCCCAATATATAAAATAGAGAGGATAATTTGTTTTCTTATTTGAAAACTCGTAACATATTTATACATATGTTACATAAGTAAGGGACATTGTAATTGGCCAGAGTATTGAGACAGACTTTCAGTTGGAGGTGAAGATTGTTTAGAACTTGGCTGTGAAGAAGGTATGAAGGGGGAAGCTGGTTTGGGTGAACTGCAAGACCACAGTGAACAAGGAAACAGTGACACTGCATTTAATCCCTGTATCCTGTGAGTGGAGCATACCGATTAATTAATTTAAGACTAGTTTTGTATTTTCCAGATTAGAGAAATAGTCTCTTTTGTTTCAGCAGTATAATATAATAGATACCTTGGCAGACCCTTCTAATAAAAACAGTTAAAAATCCTGGATTTTTTTTCTTCTTTTTCAAGTGAGAGGAGGGGAGATAGAAAGACATTCTCCCACATGGGCCCCAACCAGGATCCACTCAGCAACCCCCTCCCCCCCAACCCCCCCCCCCCCCCCCGTCTGGAGCCAACGCTCTGCCCATCTGGGGCCATGCTCAAAGCTGAGCTATTTTTAGCACCAGAGGCAGAGGCACCATGGAGTCATCCTCCGTGTCCCAGGGCTGGTGTGCTCAAACCAATTGAGCCATGGCTGTAGGAGGAAGAGAGAGAAGAAGAAAGAGGGGGAAAGGGAGAGGTGGAGAAGCTGATTATTGCTTCTCCTGTGTGTCTTGACCCGAAGTCAAACCCAGAACATCCACACGCTGGGCTGATGCTCTACCACTGAGCCAGCCAGGGCCAAAATTGCTGGATTTTTTTTAAAAGAATGGTATTGCACAGGCAAAAAACTATAAGAAATCCTAGAGGTATATGTCAAAGTGGGAACCAACAGCAATAAACAACTTTTACAAATAAGTAATTTGCTGAATATTAGTGGCCTTGGGCTTGGTTTTTGTGACCTTATAGTCCAGGGTGTAGGGCTTAAAAGCATACAAAAAAACAGAAACAAAAACTTAGTCTCAAATCTCAAATGAGGGTCTAGTAGGAAGGCCCATATAATGTTGTCAAGGTGTACTAGAAATGAGTCAGCTGCCCCGCACCTTGAGACTTCAGGAATAAGTACACTTAACCCCAAATATTCTAACTATGTTTAAATAAGTTAAAGAATGAATTTATACCTAGGTTTTTGATGCTGGATACAGTGGGAAACATTCTTCTTGGGAATAGGTAAACCATCAGGAAGGACTCCTGTGAGTTTGCAGTGCACATTCACGCTGCCTGGATGGTAATTAAAACTGCAAGCTGGTGACGTCATGGAAATGGTGCCGTAAGCAGTGCGTCCGACAGATCTCCCCAAAATCTCAACGAATTTATCAACTAGAAACAGAAAAATTTATCCTCAGAGCATCCCGGAGTTCCACACACACACTGAAAGTGAAAGGACTGTTGCCGAGGAGGGAATACGCCTGTGGTGAGTCAACCCACACGTGCAGCTGCCCACGCCGTAGTCCGGAGGGTCCTGGCCACCGGAGTGCACTAAGAAGCCGCGCGCGCGACCCGTGCCATGGTTGTTGTGCCGCAGTTCCAGGGAGTCCCGGCCACCACCGGCGTGCACTGAGAAGCCACGCACGCACACCCCGTGGCGCGGTTCGGGGGAGTCCCGGCCACCACCGGCGTGCACTGAGAAGCCACGCTGGCGCCCCGTGCCACAGTCCGGGAGGGGCGCCAAACCTGTCTTTCCTAGTCGGGAGATTCTCTCCGTGGGCGGGGCGCCTCACTCAGCCATTCAAGCTAACAATCAAGCGTTGGGGGAGGGGCACGCAGGCAGCCTGAAATACTCTCTGGAGCACAGCTGCAGATCCAATCACTGAAATTAGCTTAACCCACGAAATCTGCGCACCCACGGGGCTCTAATTGATAAGATCTCTCCCAGTTCAGCGAACCAAGACAAGAGGCATAATATTTTTCAGTGCCTTTCACTAAAGGGGCGGGGGCAACTTCTGATTGACAGAGCCTCCATATTCAGGGATATACCTAACAAGAGGGACTTGGCAGATATTAAGATCTATACAGAAAGCAGCGAATAGTGCATCTTCTTTCCAGCCAAAACAGGCTACAAAGTGTGGAAAGCCTGGGTTGAGTGGTCCAACTGAATGCTAGGCGCTGAACAGTCAGTCACCTTGACAACAATTAACTCCCAGCCCCGCCTGATTACGCTGGAGGCTCTGACTGCCAGAGCCTTACCCAGAGCCTTGCGCTGAGTGAGGATAGAGTGGGGATTTCCCAGCTCTTTGAGCCTCTTACTCCCCAGACAGAAGCAGTGGCAGCCTCATAGCTGGATCACCAGGCTGCTAATTCAGGAAGGGGAGACTAGGGGAGAGACTCCAGGAAAGCAAACTCTCTCACTGTTGGACTCTGCAAACGCCAACAAGCCTTGACTGCCAGTGAGACTAAAGCCAATTATATGACATTGCCATAGAATCCCATCAACTGCAAATCCCTACCTAAGCGTGACACAGAGGCAGAACCTGGGGTACAGAGTCACCGACCAGGAAGATGGAGAGAAAAGAAAAAAGGAAGAAGTTAACCTCTCAAAATAAAAAAAAAATCCACAGACTTTATAACTTGTTCCACTAATTCTTTGTTGTTGTTTCTTTCTTCTTTCTTATTGCCTTTATTATTATTTGTATTTCCTCCACCTCGGTCATTTTATTCTCTGCCCATCTTATGCTACCCTTTTCTTGAACTACACTACCCATGAGTGTTACATTTTATTTCTTTTCTTCATTCTTACTCTCCCTTAAGGTTACACTCCAAAACCCTTAACTCTCACTCTCTCCCATTTTGTTTTCTTTTGTTTTTTTTCCCTTTTCTTTTTTTCTTCCTTCGTTTCACTCTTTTTCTTATTTTTTTCCTTTCTATTCGTTTCCTCTTTTCTACTTTTACTTTTCCTCCCATTTAATCCTCAATCACGAACAAATTATTTAATTTGGGACTCAAGTTTTTTTTGGTAGTTTGTTTTTTTTTTTCTTTTCTGCTTATGTTCTTGGTTTTCTTTATTTGTTCAATTTTGTGGCATTTTGGGTAATTTTTACATTGCTTTTTAACTCACTAGCATTCCTCCCAACCCAAAGTCTCCATTGTATTTAGTCTTCGCTCCACTTAATACAACAGATTTTTACTTATTATTTTTATTTTTTTCTTTAAATATTATTATCTTTTCTCTCCTTTTTTCTGTTTCCCTCTTATCCCTCTCATTATATCTCTTAGTTGACCAT
This sequence comes from Saccopteryx bilineata, assembly GCF_036850765.1. Classification (NCBI taxonomy): domain Eukaryota; kingdom Metazoa; phylum Chordata; class Mammalia; order Chiroptera; family Emballonuridae; genus Saccopteryx; species Saccopteryx bilineata. Next base: position 14,176 of record NW_027095515.1, on the reverse strand, counting down.
CACTTACAAGCAAATCATTTTATGCTTGTCTAAGATATTCTCCTTTTTTTTCTCTTTCTTTTTTGCATTTAGTAGGTCCCTACTCCCTTTTTTGCCCCTTGAACTCTTCACCCCAAATCAGGCCCTCCGTTATAGGCAGTTTTTCCATTTAGCATAATATAATTCACAGGTCATCATGATATTTACCTAAAGAGGTGAGAGGAGGGGAGGAGAAGAAAGAAAAAAGGCGGAAATAATAAATTATTACTTTTTTGTGTGTGTGGAGTGTTTTCCTTTTTTTTTCTTTTATTTATTTATTTTTTCCCTTTTTATTCTTTATTAATTCTAATTAACACTATCAACAAGACCACCTTCAGATGCCAATAAGAAAAAAGAAATTAAATATTATGGATACAAAAGATAGAGAGGTAACACAAATAGATGTGGACAAATCTATGGAGAAAAGATTTAACATATTGGAAGCCTTGGAGCCAAATGACAGAGAATTTAAAATAGAAATCTTAAAAATACTCAAAGATATACAAGAAAACACAGAAAGGCAATTTAGGGAAATCAAAAAACAACTCAACGATCACAAAGAATATATTACCAAGGAAATTAAAACTATAAAAACAAATCAAACAGAAATGAAAAACTCAATTCACGAACTGAAAAACAAGATAACAAGCTTAGCTAACAGAACAGCCCAGATAGAAGATAGGATTAGTGAAATAGAAGACAAGCAACTTGAGGCACAACAGAGAGAAGAAGAAAGAGACTCAAAAATAATAAAAAATGAGAAAGCCCTACAGGAATTGTCTGACTCCATCAGAAAGAATAACATAAGAATAATAGGTATATCAGAGGGAGAAGAGAAAGAAAATGGAATGGAGAATATACTCAAACAAATAATAGATGAGAACTTCCCAAGCCTGTGGAAAGAACTAAAGCCTCAAATTCAAGAAGCAAACAGAACACCGAGTTCTCTTAGCCTCAACAAACCCACTCCAAGGCACATCATAATGAAGATGACACAAACCAATGACAAAGAAAAAATTCTAAAGGCAGCCAGGGAAAAGAAGAATACAACATATAAAGGAAGACCTATTAGATTATCATCAGATTTCTCAGAAGAAATTCTACAAGCTAGAAGAGAGTGGACCCCAATATTCAAAGCCCTGAAAGAGAGGAACTTTCAGCCAAGAATACTATACCCATCAAAGCTATTCTTCAAGTACGAAGAAGATATAAAAACATTCACAAATACAGAAAAGATGAGAGAATTTATCATCAGAAAGCACCCACTCCAGGAAATACTAAAGGGGGTTTTCCAACCAGATTCAAAGAACAAAAGAAAACAAAACCACAAGTAACAGCTCCACCAAGAAAACAATAAAACCAAACTTAAACTGTGACAACAAAAGAAAAAAAAGGGGAGAAAAGATGAAGATTAACAGTAGCAAAGGACGATGAAGTGCAGAAATACTCATAAGAAAGGGTACTACAATGAATATGGTAGGTACCCTTTTCATTACTTAATGGTAACCACCCTTGAAAAAACCACCACAAAAACACTTGACTTAAAAAAGGTAGCAACAGAGGAAAGAAGTATGGAATACAAACAAACAAAAACAAATGATAGAAAAACAAAAGAGAAGAATCAAACAAGATACAAAACTAACAGAAAGCAATTTATAAAATGGCAATAGGGAACCCACAAGTGTCAATAATTACACTAAATGTAAATGGATTAAACTTACCAATAAAAAGACACAGAGTAGCAGAATGGATTAAAAAAGAAAATCCAACTGTATGCTGCCTACAAGAAACTCATCTAAGCAACAAGGATAAAAACAAATTCAAAGTGAAAGGCTGGAAAACAATACTCTAAGCAAACAACACCCAAAAAAAAGCAGGTGTAGCAATATTCATATCTGATAATGCTGACTACAAGACAGAAAAAGTACTCAGAGACAAAAATGGTCATTTCATAATGGCTAAGGGGACACTGAATCAAGAAGACATAACAATCCTTAATATATATGCACCAAACCAAGGAGCACCAAAATATATAAGACAGCTACTTATTGACCTTAAAACAAAAACTAACAAAAATACAATCATACTTGGAGACCTCAATACACCGCTGACGGCTCTAGATTGGTCATCCAAACAGAGAATCAATAAAGATATAGTGGCCTTAAATGAAATACTACAACACCTGGATATGATAGACATCTACAGGACACTTCATCCCAAAGCAACAGAGTATACATTTTTCTCTAGTGTACATGGAACATTCTCAAGAATTGACCATATGTTGGGCCACAAAAACAATATCAGCAAATTTAGAAAAATTGAAATTGTACCAAGCATATTCTCTGATCATAAAGCCTTGAAACTAGAATTCAACTGTAAAAAAGAGGGGGAAAAACCCTCAAAATTGTGGAAAGTAAACAACATACTTCTAAAAAATGAATGGGTCAAAGAAGAAATAAGCGCAGAGATCAAAAGAATTTTTACAGACAAATGAAAATGAAAATACGACATATCAGAATCTCTGGGATGCAGCATAATAAGAGGAAAGTTCATATCACTTCAGGCCTATATGAACAAACAAGAGAGAGCTGAAGTAAACCACTTAACTTCACACCTTAAGGAACTAGAAAAAGAAGAACAAAGACAACCCAAAACCAGCCAAAGAAAGGAGATAATAAAAATCAGAGCAGAAATAAATGAAATAGAGAACAGAAAAACTATAGAAAAAATCAATAAAACAAGGAGCTGGTTCTTTGAAAAGATCAACAAAATCGACAAACCCTTGGCAAGACTCACCAAGGAAAAAAGACACGGGACTCAAATAAATAAAATCCAAAATGAAAGAGGAGAAATCACCACAGACATCATAGATATACAAAGAATTATTGTAGAATACTATGAAAAACTATATGCCACCAAATACAACAATCTAGAAGAAATGGATAAATTCCTAGAACAATACAACCTTCCTAAACTGAGTCATGAAGAAGCAGAAAACCTAAACAGACCAATCAGCAGGGAGGAAATAGAAAAAACTATTAAAAACCTCCCCCAAAATAAAAGTCCAGGCCCAGGCGGTTATACTAGTGAATTCTATCAAACATTCAAAGAAGACTTGGTTCCTATTCTACTCAAAGTCTTCCAAAAAATTGAAGAAGAAGCAATACTTCCAAACACATTTTATGAGGCCAACATAACCCTCATACCAAAACCAGGCAAGGATGGCACAAAAAAAGAAAACTACAGACCAATATCTCTAATGAATACAGATGCTAAAATACTAAACAAAATACTGGCAAATCAAATACAACAACATATTAAAAAAATAATACATCATGATCAAGTGGGATTCATCCCAGAATCTCAAGGATGGTTCAACATACGTAAAACGGTTAACGTAATACACCATATCAACAAAACAAAGAACAAAAACCACATGATCTTATCAATAGACGCAGAAAAGGCTTTCGATAAAATACAACACAATTTTATGTTTAAGACTCTCAACAAAATGGGTATAGAAGGAAAATATCTCAACATGATAAAGGCCATATATGATAAACCATCAGCCAACATCATATTAAATGGTGTAAAAGTGAGGATTTTCCACCTTAAATCAGGAACAAGACAGGGTTGTCCACTCTCTCCACTCTTATTTAACGTGGTGCTAGAAGTTCTGGCCAGAGCAATCAGACAAAACAAAGAAATAAAAGGCATCTATATCGGAAAAGAAGAAGTAAAGGTATCACTTTTTGCTGATGATATAATCCTATACATCGAAAACCCGAAGGACTCCACAAAAAGATTACTAGAAACAATAAACCAATACAGTAAGATCACAGGATATAAAATTAACATACAAAAGTCCATAGCCTTTCTATATGCCCACAATGAAATATTAGAAAACGAAGTCAAAAAAATAATCCCCTTCATGATTGCAACAAAAAAAATAAAATACCTAGGAATAAACATAACAAAGAATGTAAAGGACCTATATAACGAAAACTACAAGGCATTGCTAAGAGAAATAGAAAAAGACACAATGAGATGAAAAAATATTCCTTGTTCTTGGATAGGAAGAATAAATATAATTAAAATGGCCATATTACTCACAGTAATATATAAATTTAATGCAATTCCCATCAAAATTCCTATGACATTTTTTAAAGAAATGGAACAAAAAATCATAAGATTTATATGGAACTATAAAAAACCCCGAATAGCCAAAGAAATCCTAAGGAAAAAGAATGAAGCTGGGGGCATTACAATGATGACTTTAAACTATATTATAGGGCCACAATAATCAAAACAGCATGGTATTGGCAGAAAAATAGACACTCAGACCAATGGAACAGAATAGAAAGCCCAGAAATAAAACCACATATATATGGTCAAATTATCTTTGACAAGGGGGCCAACAACACAAAATGGAGAAAAGAAAGCTTCTTCAACAAATGGTGTTGGGAAAACTGGAAAGCCACATGCAAAAGAATGAAACTCGACTACAGCCTGTCCCCGTGTACTAAAATTAATTCAAAATGGATCAAAGACCTAAATATAAGACCTGAAACAATAAAGTACATAGAAGAAGACATAGGTACTAAACTCATGGACCTGGGTTTTAAAGAACATTTTATGAACTTGACTCCAATGGCAAGAGAAGTGAAGGCAAAGGTAAATGAATGGGACTACATCAGACTAAGAAGTTTTTGCTCAGCAAGAGAAACTGATATCAAAATAAACAGACAGCCAACTAAATGGGAACTGATATTTTCAAACAATAGCTCAGATAAGGGCCTAATATCCAAAATTTACAAAGAACTCATAAAACTCAACAACAAACAAACAAACAATCCAATAAAAAAATAGGAAGAGGACATGAACAGACACTTCTCCCAGGAAGAAATACAAATGGCCAACAGATATATGAAAAGATGCTCAGCTTCATTAGTTATTAGAGAAATGCAAATCAAAACTACAATGAGATACCACCTCACCCCTGTTAGATTAGCTATTATCAACAAGACGGGTAATAGCAAATGTTGGAGAGGCTGTGGAGAAAAAGGAACCCTCATCCACTGTTGGTGGGAATGTAAAGTAGTACAACCGTTATGGAGGAAAGTATGGTGGTTCCTCAAAAAACTGCAAATAGAACTACCTTATGACCATGCAATCCCTCTACTGAGTATATACCCCAAAACCTCAGAAACATTGATACGTGAAGACACATGTAGCCCCATGTTCATTGCAGCACTGTTCACAGTGGCCAAGACATGGAAACTACCAAAAAGCCCTTCAATAGAAGACTGGATAAAGAAGATGTGGCACATATACACTATGGAATACTACTCAGCCATAAGAAATGATGACATCAGATCATCTACAGCAAAATGGTGGGATCTTGATAACATTATACGGAGTGAAATAAGTAAATCAGAAAAAAACAAGAACTACATGATTCCATACATTGGTGGAACATAAAAACGAGACTAAGAGACATGGACAAGAGAGTGGTGGTTACTAGGGGTGGGGGGAGGGAGGATGCAGGAGGGAGGGAGGGAGAGAGTTAGGGGGAGGGGGAGGGGCACAGAGAAAACTAGACAGAGGGTGACGGAGGACAATCTGACTCTGGGTGAGGGGTATGCAACATAATTTAATGACAAGATAACCTAGACATGTTTTCTTTGAATATATGGACCCTGAATTATTAATGTGATCCCATTAACATTAATAAAAATTTATAAAAAAAACAAAAAAACAAAAAAACTGCAAGCTGAGAATTTAGGTAAAATTGTTCTGAATTGCAATTTTATTTATCCCTGAGCCTGGAAGAGGCAAATGTACATGCTCTTGGGAGTAATCCACCTTCATCCAATATTCACTCAAAGAATTCACACAAGCAAAGTTTTTGGGATATATGAGCTCATAATTAGAAGCTAAATTAGGAAAGAAAAAACAAACCCTACATAAGGCAGGGCAAGTGAAAGTAAGAAAAAGCAATAAAGTCATACCCTCAAAGTTTTTAGGAAAGTTATACTTCGACAGTGTTCTTACTATGTTTATATACCTTGGAGGATAAGAAGCAAAAAACTTTAAAAATGAAAAAATTAGATTTTAAAAATAAACACAACTGCTGAAAATAACATTTAAATATTGGAAAGAATGATATAAAATAACAGATTAGGCAAAAATGCAAATGGAATTATAAAATTGGAAATACTAATAAAATAATTATTTAGAAGACAACACAGAGAGAGAGTGTGTGTTGATTGGAACATTATACTGAAATTTCTAACAGCGTTAAACAAATGCCAAATTATAAAATATTAAATTACATATATATTAAAAACATAAAATCACTAGAATTACTTATTCCCCCAAATAATTCACTCATTCAGCTCCCAGTCACTGTACTAGGTTTTGGTAGTATAAAAATGGACAAAAAACCCCAAGATACGTAATGTTGTGAAAAAAACTGACTATATAATAACAAGACTTGTTGGCTGATAGCACACTTAAAGTTGACAGAAAACGTATTTTTTAAAAAATGAAATCTATGACAGTGTTTGGTAGGTTATATTGGAACAAAAAGTGTGGCCTTAGTAAACCAGATATTGTGAGAATTCCCTGAAGGACAGTGCAGATGAGATTGTATTGATGCAAAAAAAATAGCTCATAGTAAACTCAGGAAAAAATTAGATTTGAAAAACATGGCAGGGTAGGCAAAGTTTTCCAAGCTAAGAAATGGGGGTGGGGGGAGTCCTTGGGACCAGGAGGAGTTACGGAATCACTCAGGGAAAGGTGGTTGCAATGCCACACATGGTTGTCCAGACTATTCCATCCCTTGCCTCTAGTGCCCTTTGTGCAAAATACTGGGTCTCAGGAGTATGTGTACCGATGACAGACAGTGGGGTGTGAGACCTGAAAGTGAGAGTAGCCTCCTAGGAGGCTGGGAATTGCAGGTGGTGTTATCCTCATGACTCATCAAAAATCAAGTATTTCTGTACACTGTTGAAAGTTACTTTCTACCATTTTGTTATAGTCCCTACAGGAAGATGGGAATACCGCATCATAGCATTCACACACATGTTTATAGGAGATCTAAAAAACAAAAGTGAGAACCCACACATTAGACCAGCAAAACTGATACTAATAAAAGAGGCAAGCAGATTTAGTATAATAATGAAAAGGAGGCTGTCTCGGTCCAGCCACGACAAGTCTATTCCGGGGTTTTGAACAGGAAAAGGTATAAAATTGAATAAATGATAGAGACTTAAAGACATATACATACAGATGAGTTCGGGAGGACACCACAGCGAACAGTCTCTACTGTTCCTGAGCCCTAAGGTAACATCTCCCAAAAGTGCATCTGCCTTTATTCATGGAAAAAAACGTGGTCATTAGCAATTCAATTAAGTTTCCAAGGCAACTCAAAGACATCCCCCTCCATACCATCCAAATCTACTTTACACTAATAAGAAACTAACTACCAGCCTCCTCCAGAGAACATGGGTAAGACAAATGAGAATCAGGTGTAGCTCTTTGTTAACTAGGCAGGTGAGGTGGGGGTTGGGCCCAGCACCTCTGTCCAGATTGCAAAAATACCTATTTATTTATTTGGTCCCCAACAGGAGGCTTTCAAAAAGCATAGAATTTTAAGAAAAAATATTGTATCTTAAAATATACCTTATCTTGTCAAACATGTATTAAAACAGTGAGTTTGTAAAGAAAAACTGTAATTATAAACATTACAAAATCAATAATAATAAATAGCAAAGGCATCACTAAACAGCAAAGCATTTAAACAGAAATAACAATTAAGAAATTCTTTGAGATTAAAGAATAAAAAAGAAAGATCTGGAAACTTTAAGTAAAAAGTTGAGAACCATGTTGCCATAGCCATATGTTAAGAGTTCCAGAAGGAAAGTCTAGAGAACATACGGGAAGGAAATACTTAAAGAAGTAGTAGAGTGTTTCATAGAATGTAAAAAATACAAGCTCTTACATTGACCAGACTCTCTGAGTGACTAGCAGAATGAAGAAAGATATAATTTCACAAAAATGCATGCAGACACAAACACACAGATACACAGATACACATATATATATTTGAATATATTGATAAACACAGGCATACAAAAACACGTACACATATTATCATATGGACACATGGCATGTACACATATACAAATGATTATATGCATGCACACACAACTATATGCACAAAGCATATATATACAAACATGTACATACATAGACACATCATATACACACTTCTGTATGTGCATATAGACATAGCTGTTCACATCCACATCCACACACTCATACACACATACACTGATACGTATAAAGACATACATATACTCATTTATATGTAATTCTAAACTTATGAAAATAAATGCATTTAAATATATGTTTATATATACAATTTTTCAATATTTTCCAAGTTTTTATATAGAAGTGAGTATTTTAAGTAAATGTATGTAGCAAATATGATTTATTTCTGTAATAGAATGATTAGGCCAGCTTCACCATTTCTTAATCTGTCCCTCACCTTTCTGACTTCTTACAACTATAATTCCTCAAAACCACCTCCTCTATACTATTTGTTCTTTGGGTTTTTTCTCTGGAAGCAGATACATTTCCCTCCTAAGTTATTTTTTATTTGTAGTGAAAAGCTCAAAAGTTTAAAAAAATGAAACTAAAAGACTAGCTACACATAACTAAAATTGTGGTTTGACAATATTTGGACTTTATGTAAAAATACTTTTGATATTATTTGTAATTTTATTAGAAGATTGGGTTAAACTGATTGAAAGTGTTTATGAATTATCTGCAGAGAAATTCCAGGAAAGGGACCTTCAGAGAGAAAGGAGGTCAGAATAAAAAGGGGGAACCTAAGCTTCTGCGCTGTCCCAGAACAATGAAGGCTCTTTTGCACACTTCGACTCACCTGATTTCTCTGAGAAAGGGCTGGCTGGTGGGGAAAGAAATACAGGTTAGTTTTACATCTGTGTGTTTAACTTGGAGGCTGCTCTGCAAATTCTCCAGGGAATTGCTATTTAACTTTAGAAAACTACTTTCTGTGTTCATTTACAAAACCCAAGTGCATTTTGAGAGAAGATCAATTTTAAAATGTGTTTTCCTAGTTCAATAAATCTTAAATTCTGTAAATAGTGGCTCAGCTCAGCTACTCTAGCCCCAGGATAATAAAGATTTGGGCTTGTTGGTGTCATTTTGGGGAAGTCTGTGGCCTAAGTAATCACTAGTTTCCTTTGGACCTTGGACCTCGGTGACCTATTAGAGAGGCTGCCATACAGATCCACCACACATGATATACTAACCTGTCAAATTGAGGCAGCAGCCTTTAATGTCTAAATGGCTTTGCCACCATATGAATATCTTAGCAATAAGGTTAGAACTAGATTTAAAAGTATATGTCGCTTCCTATCAATCAATTGGTGAGCAGTGAGTAGTCTGTTCTTCTCCAGAGAGGGACCACTCAGTGTAAAGAGAGGAGTTTTGAAAACTTTATAGGCTTAGAACAAAAGAGCATGCTGGTTAATTAGCTATGTATATCATATGTGCAGAATATAGGAGCTCTGAAATAGAAGCACTCATTGTCACTACTGCTGTGACCTTGGGCAAGGTACTTGCCTTCATCAGCCCCAATTTCCTTTCTCTAAAACCCTAACTCCCAAGCTTTCTAGTAAGATTAAGTGACACAATGCTTGTAAACCTATATTGTTTGGAAGTCTTCATTTGATAAGCGTACTTTTTCCTTCATTGAATTGATCTCTTCATTTTTAAGTTATTTCTTGCATAAAAATTGTATATTTGATAATCATTTAGCTTTTTATTTCCAAAGCTGGCATAAGATAATAGTAAAGTCACTTTTTTCCCCCCTAATGTCCAGACATTTTTTTTCTTTATTATATAATTTTATTTTTTTAATGGGGTGACATCAATAAATCAGGATACATATATTCAAAGATAACAAGTCCAGGTTATCTTGTCGTTCAATTATGTTGCATACCCACCACCCAAAGTCAGATTGTCTTCTGTCACCTTCTATCTTGTTTTCTTTGTGCCCCTCCCACCCCCTATCCCTCTCCCATTCCCCCCTCCCCCCCGTAACCACCACACTCTTATCAATGTCTCTTAGTTTCACTATTATGTCCCACCTACGTATGGAATAATACAGTTCCTGTTTTTTTCTGATTTACTTATTTCGCTTCGTATCATGTTATCAAGATCCCACCATTTTGCTGTAAATGTTCCGATGTCATCATTTCTTATGGCTGAGTAGTATTCCATAGTGTATATGTGCCACATCTTCTTTATCCAGTCATCTATTGATGGGCTTTTTGGTTGTTTCCATGTCCTGGCCACTGTGAACAATGCTGCAATAAACATGGGGCTTCATGTGTCTTTACGTATCAATGTTTCTGAGTTTTGGGGATATATACCCAGTAGAGGGATTGCTGGGTCATAAGGTAGTTCTATTTTCAGTTTTTTGAGGAACCACCATACTTTCTTCCATAATGGTTGTACTACTTTACATTCCCACCAACAGTGTATGAGGGTTCCTTTTTTTCCACAGCCTCTCCAACATTTGCTATTACCTGACTTGCTAATAACAGCTAATCGAACAGGTGTGAGGTGGTATCTCATTGCAGTTTTGACTTGCATTTCTCTAATAGCTAAAGAAGATGAGCATCTTTTCATATATCTGTTGGCCATTTGTATTTCTTCCTGGGAGAAGTGTCTATTCATATCCTCTTCCCATTTTTTTATTGGATTGTTTGTTTGTTTGTTGTTGAGTTTTATGAGTTCTTTGTATATTTTGGATATTAGGCCCTTATCTGAGCTGTTGTTTGAAAATATCATTTCCCATTTAGTTGGCTTTCTGTTTATTTTGTTATCAGTTTCCCTTGCTGAGCAAAAACTTCTTAGTCTGATGTAGTCCCATTCATTAATTTTTGCCTTCACTTCTCTTGCCATTGGAGTCAAATTCATAAAATGCTCTTTAAAACCCAGGTCCATGAGTTGAGTACCTATGTCTTCTTCTATGTACTTAATTGTTTCAGGTCTTATGTTTAGATCTTTGATCCATTTTGAGTAAATTTTTGTACAGGGGGAGAGACTGTAGTCCAGTTTCATTCTTTTGCATGTGGCTTTACAGTTTTCCCAGCACCATTTATTGAAGAGGCTTTCTTTTCTCCATTGTGTGTTGTTGGCCCCTTTATCAAAAATTATTTGACTATATATATGTGGTTTTACTTCTGGACTTTCTATTCTGTTCCATTGGTCTGAGTGTCTATTTTTCTGCCAATACCATGCTGTTTTGATTGTCGTGGCCCTATAATAGAGTTTGAAGTCAGGTATTGTTATGCCCCCAGCTTCATTCTTTTTCTTTAGGATTGCTTTGGCTATTCGGGGTTTTTTATAGTTCCATATAAATCTGATGATTTTTTGCTCTATTTCTTTAAAAAATGTCATTGGAATTTTGATGGGAATTGCATTAAATTTGTATATTGCTTTGGGTAATATAGCCATCTTGATTATATTTATTCTTCCTAGCCAAGAACAAGGTATATTCTTCCATCTCATTATATCTTTTTCGATTTCCCTTAACAATGGTTTATAGTTTTCATTATATAAGTCCTTTACATTCTTTGTTATGTTTATTCCTAAGTATTTTATTTTTTTTGTTGCAATCGTAAAGGGGATTATTCTTTTGAGTTCCTTCTCAGTTGTTTCATTGTTGGCATATAGAAAGGCTATTGACTTCTGTATGTTAATTTTGTATCCTGCGACCTTACTGTATTGGCTTATTGTTTCTAGTAGTCTTTTTGTGGATTCTTTGGGGTTTTCGATGTATAGGATCATATCATCTGCAAAAAGTGATACCTTACTTCTTCTTTTCCGATATGGATGCCTTTTATTTCTTTGTCTTGTCTGATTGCTCTGGCTAGAACCTCTAGTACCACATTAAATAAGAGTGGAGAGAGTGGACAACCCTGTCTTGTTCCTGATTTAAGGGGGAAAGCCTTCAGTTTAGTGCCATTTAATATGATGTTAGCTGATGGTTTATCATATATGGCCTTTATCATGTTGAGATATTTTCCTTCTATACCCATTTTGTTGAGAGTCTTAAACATAAAATTGTGTTGTATTTTATCGAAAGCCTTTTCTGCGTCTATTGATAAGATCATGTGGTTTTTGTTCTTTGTTTTGTTGATATGGTGTATTACGTTAACCGTTTTACGTATGTTGAACCATCCTTGAGATTCTGGGATGAATCCCACTTGATCATGATGTATTATTTTTTTAATATGTTGTTTGTATTCGATTTGCTAGTATTTTGTTTAGTATTTTAGCATCTGTATTCATTAGAGATATTGGTCTGTAGTTTTCTTTTTTTGTGCCGTCCTTGCCTGGTTTTGGTATGAGGGTTATGTTGGCCTCATAAAATGTGTTTGGAAGTATTGCTTCTTCTTCAATTTTTTGGAAGACTTTGAGTAGAATAGGAACCAAGTCTTCTTTGAATGTTTGATAAAATTCGCTGGTATAGCCGTCAGGGCCTGGACTTTTATTTTTGGGGAGGTTTTTAATGGTTTTTTTCTATTTCTTCTCTACTGATAGGTCTGTTTAGGCTTTCTGCTTCTTCTTGACTCAGTCTAGGAAGGTTGTATTGTTCTAGGAATTTATCCATTTATTCTAGGTTGTTGAATTTAGTGGCATAAAGTTTTTCATAGTATTCTACAATAATTCTTTGTATATCTACGGTGTCCGTGGTGATTTCTCCTCTTTCATTTTGGATTTTGTTTATATGAGTTCTTTCTCTTTTTTCCTTGGTAAGTCTTGCCAAGGGTTTGTCAATTTTGTTGATCTTTTCAAAGAACCCAGCTCCTTGTTCTATTAATTTTTTCTATAGTTTTTCTGTTCTCTAATTCATTTATTTCTGCTCTGATTTTTATTATCTCCTTTCTTCGGCTGGTTTTGGGTTGTCTTTGTTCTTCTTTTTCTAGTTCCTTAAGGTGGGAAGTTAAGTGTTTCACTTGGGCTCTCTCTTGTTTGTTCATATATGCCTGAAGCGATATGAACTTCCCTCTTATCACTGCTTTTGCTGCATCCCATAGATTCTGATATGTCGTATTGTCATTTTCATTAGTCTGTATATATCTTTTGATCTCTGCACTTATTTCTTCTTTGACCCATTCATTTTTTAAAAGTATGTTGTTTAGTTTCCACATTTTTGTGGGATTTTTTTCCTCTTTTTTGCAGTTGAATTCTAGTTTCAAGGCTTTATGATCAGAAAATATGCTTGGTACAACTTCAATTTTTCTGAATTTGCTGATATTGTTTTTGTGGCCCAACATATGGTCAATTCTTGAGAATGATCCATGTACACTGGAGAAAAATGTATACTCAGTCACTTTGGGATGAAAGGTCCTGTAGATGTCTATCATATCCAGGTGCTCTAGTGTTTTGTTTAAGGCCACTATGTCTTTGTTGATTCTCTGTTTGGATGACCGATCTAGAGCCGTCAGCGGTGTATTGAGGTCTCCAAGTATGATTGTATTTTTGTCAGTTTTTGTTTTAAGATCAATAAGTAGCTGTCTTATATATTTTGGTGCTCCTTGGTTTGGTGCATATATATTAAGAATTGTTATGTCTTCTTGATTCAGTGTCCCCTTAGCCATTATGAAATGGCCATTTTTGTCTCTAAGTACTTTTCCTGTCTTGTAGTCAGCATTATCTGATATGAGTATTGCTACACCTGCTTTTTTTTGGATGTTATTTGCTTGGAGTATTGTTTTCCAGCCTTTCACTTTGAATTTGTTTTTATCCTTGTTACTTAGATGAGTTTCCTGTAGGCAGCATACAGTTGGATTTTCTTTTTAATCCATTCTGCTACTCTGTGCCTTTTTATTGGTGAGTTTAATCCATTTACATTTAGTGTAATTATTGATACTTGTGAGTTCCCTATTGCCATTTTATATCTTGCTTTATGTTAGTTTTGTGTCTTGTTTGATCCTTCTCTTTCGTTTTTCTATCTTTTGTTTTTATTTGGTTGTATTCCATACATCTTTCCTCTGTTGCTATCTTTTTTATCTCATGTGCTTCTGTGGTGGTTTTTTCAATGGTGGTT
>NW_027095514.1:0-71756 GCF_036850765.1 Saccopteryx bilineata | reverse complement strand
ACAAAAACAAAAAGAAACAAGAGAGAGAGAGTGTGAGAGTAGTGTTTTGGAGTATAACCTTAAAGGAGGGTGAGGATGAAGAGAAAAAAAAAAAAAAAAGCAACACTCATGGGTTATTGGAGTTCAAGAAAGGGGGAAGCATAAGATGTGGCAGAGAATAGAAGGACCAAGGTGGAGGAAATAAAGGCAAAAAAGATAGAGAAGAAAAACAACAAAATAAAAATAAAGAATTAGATGGATTCAAGTTGTAAAGTCTGTGGGTTTTTCTTGATTTTGAGAGGTTAACTTCTTCCTTTTTCTTTTCTCTCCCTCTTCCTAGTGGTGACTCTGTACCCCAGGCTCTGCCCCTGTGTCACTCTTAGGTAGGGATTGCAGTTGATGGGATTCTAATGGCAATGTCATATAATTGGCTATAGTCTTGCTGGGAAGTAAAGGCTTGTTGCGGTTTGCAGGGTCCAACGATGAGAGAGTTTGCTTTCCTGGATTCTCCCTCCTGGTCCCCCCTTTCTGAATTAGCAGCCTTTTGATCCAGCTATAAGGCTGCAACTGCTTCTTCCTGGGGAGTAAGAGGCTCAAAGAGCTGGGAAATCCCCACTCTATCCCACTCAGTGCAAGGCTTTGGGAAAGGCTCTTGACAGTCAGGGCCTCCAGTGTAATCGGCGGGGGTGGGGGTCAATTGTTATCAAGGTGACTGTTCAGCGCCTATCATTTAGTTGGACCTCTCACCCAGGCTTTCCAAACTTGTAGCCTGTTTTTGCAGGAAGAGGAGGCACTAGTCTCTGCTTGCGACTAGTGTAGTATAGACCTATTATCTGCAAGTCCTTCTTGTAGCGTTTATCCCTGAATATGGGGGCTCTATCAATCAGAACTTGCCCCCGCCCCCTTTAGCGAGAGGCACTTAAAAAATATCACGCCTCTTGTCTTGGATCGCTGAATGAGAGAGATCTTATCAATTAGAACCGAAGGTGCGCACATTTTATGGGTTAAGCTAATTTCAGTGATTGGGTCGAAGTGTGCTCCAGAGAGTATTTCAGGTGCCTACTGCGCCCCTCGCCCCAACGCTTGATTGATAGCTCCAAATGGCTGGGTAAGGTGCCCCGTTCACGGAGAGAATCTCCTGAACTAGGAAAGACAGGTTTTGGCGCCCCTCCCAGACTATGGCACGGGCGCCGCGGCTTCTCAGAGCACGCCGGTGGTCGCCGGCACGGGATGTGGCCGCTCGGGGCGCTGCGCGCGGCTTCCAGAGCACTCCGGAGGTCGCCGGCACGGATTGTGGTCGCTCGGGGCGCATGGCAGCGGCTTCCCCAGAGCACTCCGGAGGTCGCCGGCACGGATGTGCCGCTCGGGGGCGCCGCGCGCGCGGCCCCCTCAGAACGCGGTTGGGGGGGGGGGCGCGTGGCCTCTCAGAGCACGCCCGCGGCTGTGGGCACTCCCCAGGACACGGCAAGTGCGGGGGGCGTGCGGCTTCTCAGAGCAGGCTGGTGTTTGCTGGCCCTCCCCAGGACGGGGCGCGGGCAGCTGCACGCGTGGGTTGACTCACCACAGGCGTATTCCCTCCTCAGCAACAGTCCTTTTGCTTTCAGTGTGTGTGTGGAATTCTAGGATGCTCCGAAGATAAATTTTTCTGTTTCTAGTTGACAAATTTGTTGAGATTTTGGGGAGATCTGTCGGTCGCGCTGCTCACGGCGCCATCTTCGTGACGTCACTCTTCAGAGAGTTTTTAAGTTAGTTAAGAGTCAACAACCTGCTCAAACCAAAACTCAAACAGTCCTCACAAATTCTCAGGACAGTGGACCTTGAACAAGATAAATTGAAATGTGCTGGTTCACCTACACGTGGATCTGTTTTTTTCAATAAATACAGTTGGCCCTTTGTACCCTTGGGTTTAGCATCTGTGGATTCAACCAATCTCGAGAGGAAACAGTATTTTCACATTTACAACCTCAGGTAGAAAATACAGTTTGAATCCTTGGATAGGAAGGGCCAGCTGTAGTTAAGTTTGTGGGCAGTCAAAAGTTATATACAGATTTTCTATTGCGCAGGGGTCAGTACCCCTAATCCCCACGTTTTTCAAGCATCCGCTGTATTTATAATATAAATATCCCCCTGCCCACGTTGCTTCTCCACATGTTCTCATGGATATTCCCCCATTGCAATCTCAACAGGTCAGCTTAGTGCGTATCAAGCACGACAGACGAGATGATGACATCCTGACATGACTGACTTTATCTTTACAGCAAAACAACTTTACTAAAACCAACTATTTTTATGTTGTCATTAACAAGTGGATTGAAACAACCTGTTATAACCAAATGGATTGGAAATCATATTCAACCAATCTACAACAAATGGTGTTTCTTTTGTAACATGGATTCTATTCTTTCCAAGAAATGTTTTCATTGCCAATTTCAAATTCAGAGTTAAAAAAACACACAAAACTTTCCGATACTATTAACAGACCCAATCAAATCAGGTGGCCCAAACGCGATTTTGCATTCATTTCCTTGTTAAGTAAGGAATGCAAGAACTGCAGCCCATTTCATGAACATCGAAAGCTCCGTTGAAGAGTGGGGGTGTCCGCTCTGGGCCCCGGGTCCTGGCTATTCCCCAGGTGTTGGTGAGGACAGAGACGGGCTCCGTGTGAAAGGAGAGGAGCGGCGAGGGACGGAGGACAAAGGAAACCGGGAGGAACCGAGGGGGCTCATTCTAGGTACTCAGACATCTAGGTTCCGGCCTCACCTGTGCCGGTCACTCTCCATCCCTCGGCCTCACTGAGCATCAAATTCCTCGCAGAAAAATGAGGCCAATGGCGACCAGTTCTAATCCTTCCACCGGTGGTTCTAATCGTCCCGGATGCTTGATCCAGGAGTTCCCAGGTGACTCACATAGGCCCCGCCCCACTGACGTCAACCTCAGGGAGCTCCGCCCCACTGACTTCTAACAGTCACCGGCCTCAGCCCGCGCACCCGCCTCCAAGAGCGCGGGGACCCGCCGCGCGCACCCGCGGCCATGTGACCCCTGAGCGCGGGGCCGCGCCCAGGCGGCCAGGGCAGCCATGCTTGCGCATCCCGACTCCGGCCTGCCGTGGGCGCGCGCTTCTTGTGCACCGCGGGTCGCAGCTCAAAGCCCTTTCTGATGCGGGAGTGCAGGTGCGGCTGCAGGCCACGCGGGTGAGCAGCCTCCTCGCTGCACCCCCTGGGGGCGGAGGGAGGCCTAGCCCGCTTCCCTCCCAGCCGGGTCGGTCTCAGACCTGGAGAAGCAATGCGACCACGCTCACAGCAGCAGACCCGCCGCGGCGACAGCCCAGTCCGCTTCCCGGCAGCGGATTCTTTCATGACTGCTGGAAAGAACCGCGGATTTTCCCTGCACAGCTGTTACCGCATATCAGTCATGGCTGAAAGTTTTAGAAAACAAGTTATTTTCTGGATTTCTTCAAAGACAATGTTTCATGGTGCCTATCGTGAAAATAAGGCCTGCCGGAGTCGACCCCTGTCCCTGTCCTTTAAATACAAGTGTTATCCTCAGGCTCCGTTACTTGTCACTTTCCTGACAGTGATGGTACTTTCTGTTTCGTTGGGAGGATTAAATGATTCTCGAGTATATAAATCAATCCTTAAAAATACAAGAAATAGAAGTTAGACAAATACTCTTGGAGGCTTCTGTCCAACATTCAGAGAAAGTTAATAGTTTCTGGTATTTATAGGTTGTTGATTTCAAGGACATGAACAAACTTTCAAACATCAGCTTTGGTTCATGTAGAATCTGCTGAGCTGGTTTCTTGAAAGCAGAGGAAAAAGATGCAACAGAAAGTCCAGTGTCTTGATGGGTAATATGACAGGGAAAGCTTCCTAGGTGAAATCGATGACTCCAGCAGCTCCTCTGTTATTGGAAACCCACAAAATTAGTTTCTGCAGTAAAGGGGTGGGGTGAGAGGAGGACAGAGGTGGTCATGAAAGTAGCATCAGTCTTTATAGATAGAATACCTGCCTATCGTGGTTTTGGCCACAGACTTTAATAAAGTGCTGGATGTAGCTAATCCAAAAAACAATGTAATAACAGCAGCTGACATGCAGTTAATATGTCAGGCACATGTTCTCAGGTACTCATTCTGTGTTCACTTGTTTAATTTTCACAACAATACTATCAGTTAGACTTCATATTTCACAGAAAAGGGAAATAAAACATGGTTAAATCCCATAAATTCTTCAAGTCATGCAACTGAAAATGATAGAGCTGGAATTCGAACCCAAGCTGTCAGGTGAACTGAATCCTGGGTCCAGTCCTTGACCACTATGTGCCCATTACATAATGCTGCACTAATTTTTTTAATGTTAACTTAGAGTTCTCAGTATGACGAATAGAAGGCTTGACCCGATCTGGGTGTGTCAGATTATTAGAAGAAAGAAAGACCCTCTCTGCTTGTTCTCCATCTTCTCTGCAGACAAAATAAGATTGGGGTGCAGGGCACACGTTTTAATCACAGCAACAAAGTTCAGCTTATCATAGAGAAAAATTTTTTGGCAATGACAAGAATTAAATGACAAGAGACTTGGGACCTTGTGTTTTTTTTTTATTTATTTATTCAGTTTAGAGGAGTGAGAGAGAGAGAAGGGGGAGGAGCAGGAAGCATCCACTCCCAATGTGCCTTGACCAGGCAAAGCCCAGGGTTTTGAACTAGCAAGCTCAGCATTCCACGTCAATGCTTGATCCACTGAGCCACCACAGGTCAAGTAGAACTTCTGTGTTTTGATATGTGTTTTAGGGATAATATGCCTGGAGATGGAATCTGAACATATAACCTCTGAAATTCCATCCCAATTTCTCTAATATAAACTCTCAAAATTAAGGCCATCCTGAAATAATAATGACAGCATCTAACATTTATGAAGCACTCAAAATATGTCACACACTTTATGTGCATGTTACAATTTAATTCCCTATGTGAAAGGTCATTTTTACCTCTATTTTAGGAAGAAAGAAAAAAGAAAAAGCCAACGCTGAATGGTGGAACTGGTATCTGAATCTCTCTAGCTTCGAAACCTGTGTGCTTTAACCACAGTTTACTGTGGGAAATGGCCCTGGAATACTGCGTATAGGTTATTTCTGTAACAGCGTGGTGAAAAGTATATGTAGGCTTTAGAATGAAAAGGTATGTTCAGATCTTATATCTTTAAAAGATTAGTAAATTGGGGCAAATTACTCAGATATTTGAGTCCCACTTTCCTTGAGTAGAAAATAGAGATGATAATGCCTATTTTGAAGAGGACGAGTGGATAAAAAAGCTTTTGTACATATATACTATGGAATACTACTCATCCATAAGAAATGATGACATCAGATCATTTACAATAACATGGATGGACCTTGATAACATTATATGAGTCAAATAAGTAAATCAGGAAAAACTAAGAACTATGTGAATCCATACATAGATGGGACATAAAAATGAGACTCAGAGACATGAACAAGAATGTGATGACAATGGGGATGGGGGTGGGGGGAGGGGGATGGGAGAGGAAGAAGAGAGGGGTTGGGGGAGGGGAGGGACAAAAAACCAGATAGAAGGTGACAAAAGACAATTTGACTTTGAGGGAGGGGTATACAGCACAAATGTCAAAATAATCTGGAGATGTTTTCTCTCAACATATGTACCCTGATTTACTAATGTCACTGCATTATATTTAATAAATAAATAAAATAAAATTTAAAAATAAATAAATTAAAATAAAAAGGATTATTGCATTCCTTGAGACAAAGCTCCATAGCACATGTAGCACGATGTATGGCAAATAGGGACTCCATAAATGTTCCCATGGAATGAGTTGCATAGGAATTCTTAAAATCGTTCCTGCAGTAAGAGAAACTAAGAAACTTTGGTTTGCTTCAAGAAGAGTAATAGTGTAAAATCTTAGCACAAAACAAATCAATTCAGAAGTAATTGGTTAATTTTACAAAGTATTCATTCTATTCTGATTAGTGTTTTTTCCAATTTTAGTGAACATAAGAATCACCTAAGGAGGAGCCTGTTGAAAATGCATGTCCCTAGTTGCCAGCCCCACAAGGTAAGTTCAAGGTGTTTGCATTTGGACTCACAAACGCTCTTCTCTCTCAGGTGACTCTGATAAAGGTGCTTCTTCTACCACAGAACTGGAAATAGAAAATTTCTTGTGTATTCTGTTTAGCATTTTATCATAGAGAATTTCAAACATACACTGAAGCAGACAGAACAGTGTGATGAATCTGCTCCACAACCCATGGTGAATTCTGCTCCACTCACACTTTTTCCACTTGCTCCATGTTATTCTAAAGCAACTCCTACACATCATTTCACCTGTAAACATCTGCTTGATTGTCTACAATATTGCAGCATAATGTATGCAGTATAATGTAAAAAAGATAATAAACATGGCTCTTCCTAAAAATAGAAGCCATAATGTAATTATCACATCTAAAATTTAGTAGTTCCTTGTCATCACATATCTAGTCACTATTCAGATTTCAACTTGTCTCACAAATGTCATTTTTAAGGCTCTTTTAATCTATACATTTTCCCTCCTCTTTATTTTTCCCATGGCAATTTGCTTGTTAAAGAAGCTGAGTTATTTGTCCCACAGTCTAGAACAGCGGGCAGCAAACTTTCTGTTAATGGGCCAGAAAATATGTATTTTAAGTTTTGTGGACCAACAATGTGGGTTTCTTTTAAGCTTTCTGGATAACTTTGTGGTTTCTGTTTAATTTTATTATTACTTATATTATAAAAGTGTAAGAAGCATTCTTAGCTCACTAGGCCTAGTCTTCCGACCCCTGGTCCAGAGCTGTGTGTCCACTAAGATCATCACTAGCCACAATGGATATTTAAGTTAAAATTAATTAAAATTTGATGCAATTTAAAAGTTCCCATTCCCAGGTGCACTGGTCACATGTCTAGTGCTCAGAAGCCACCTGTGCTGTGGTGACAGTACTGGCATGGGCTATGGAACGTTTTCATCACCACAGACAGCTGTTGAACAGCATGCTGGGGCTCCCCCAGTCCAGATATTGCCAGTTGTATCTCTACAGTGTAGTTCACCTTGGCCCTCTGCTCTGCATTTCCTGTCAACTGGAATCCTCTAAGTTGTGTCTAGAGCTTGGTCAGATTCAGGTTGAGTTTTTTACCTTTTGGTGGTAGGGAAAATTTCTTTTTAGGCTACTAAGTATTTTAAAATATTTATCATGTATTTTATATATAATATATTTATATAATGTCTATATTTTGTATATAGATCTATTTTTTACTCAGACTATTTTTAAGAAAAATATCAGGAACAAGTAAGCTTTGCTTTGTAACAGTATTTAATGTATTAAATACTTATACTTTTTCTTATTATAAGAATAATAGTAGCCCTGGCCATTTGGCTCAGTGGTAGAGCATTGGCCTGGCGTGCAGAAGTCCCGGGTTCGATTCCCAGCCAGGGCACACAGGAGAAGCGCCCATCTGCTTCTCCACCCCTCCACTTCTACCTCCTCTCTGTATCTCTCTTCCCCTCCCACAGCCGAGGCTCCATTGGAGCAAAGATGGCCCGGGTGCTGGAAATGGCTCCTTGGCCTCTGCCCCAGGCACTAGAGTGGCTCTGGTCACAACAGAGCGACGCCCCTTGGTGGGCGTGCCGGGTGGATCCCAGTTGGGCGCGTGCAGGAGTCTGTCTGACAGTCTCTCCCCGTTTCCAGCTTCAGAAAAATACAAAAAAAAAAGAAGAATAGTAGGAACAGTAATTTTTAATATAAAATACCACATAGTGGAGGTGTTTTGAATGCCTGCTAGCCAGAACGTCCCTGTCAGGTGATTCATCTGTCTCTATAAACGCACATAGCAAAGACTATTAACCCAAGTGAACAGGCCAGTCAGTTTTTCATGGGGTCATGATAGTAGAAGGTAGCAGGGTAGAATTAAGCACATAGTCTACTTATTTCAGGTAATGGGATGAGAGTATAAGGTTGCTTTTTTGAAGATTCTAGGCATTCCTTTCAGATTGGATGATTTTTAAAAGTGAAATAAAAAGTATTTTAATTCTCTCTTCTAAAATGAACCAAAGAAGCTTACACACCACCTCAACTTTCTTCTCTTAACACTTTTACATTCATTCTGAGACTAACTGGCATCTGTAGACTTAGGGAAACTTTGGTGTCTCCCTGTATTATGTACACTTTAACTACACTCAGACTTTTTGTGTTGGACCTGAATCTATGAATTTTACTTATCTATTAATTTATTTGTTTATTTATTTATTCTTTACAGAGACAGAGAGACAGAGAGAGGGACAGACAGACAGGAATGGAGAGAGATGAGAAGTATCAGTCATTAGATTTTCATTGCGACACCTTAGTTGTTCATTGATTGCTTTCTCATATGTGCCTTGACCGTGGGCCTTCAGCAGACCAAGTAAACCCTTGCTCGAGCCAGCAACCTTGGGTCCAAGCTGGTGAGCTTTGCTCAAAGCAGATGAGCCCACGCTCAAGCTGGGAACCTCAGGGTCTCGAACTTTGGTCTTCTGCATCCCAGTCCAATGCTCTATCCACTGTGCCACCGCCTGGTCAAGCAAATCCATAAATTTTAAAAAAAATTAAAAAATGCTAACTGCTTAGATATGCTAGCTGATAATAGTTGTTTTTACTTTAATAAATGTTGTTGTTTCATCTTTGGAAGTGTTAGACATAAAACCAGCTGGTTTTAGATGCTTGATTATGATTGAATTCCACATGGAATAAACAGATTGTATATATAAATAAAATACCTAGTAACAAATGTTAGGATGAACTATTCTAAAATGCTATATTTCTCTCTTAAAATTATAATTGAATATCATTACTTTCAAGCAATAAACTAAGAAAAAAGGATAACACTAGCTTCAGCCATTTTTGAAATCATAAGTACCAAAATTTATTCTCCCTACTTCTTTAAGCTGTAATACCTTATCTTCATAAAGGGCATACCATTAAAGTGCTTTCATATATGTGATTATTTCATTTCATAGTGACTATTTTACAACTTAGTAAACTACTTCTAAGTATGTAAATAAAATAAATGTAGACTTTATTTTAATTTTTAAATGAAGAAAATAATGTTGATTTTGAGACTGTACTTAGCATGTTAAAGCATCAACACATACTATTCTTATGATTTGACACCCTGAATTAGTTAAACCTTCTACATCCTCTTAACTAACCTGATAGTCAGTCATGTTCTTTTTGACAATATTTTCCCTTCCTCCCCATAAAATGAGTTTTTAGAAAAACTCATTGTAGCCTGACCAGGCAGTGGTGCAGTGTATAGAGCAGGGGTCCCCAAACTTTTTACACAGGGGGCCAGTTCACTGTCCCTCAGACTGTTGGAGGGCCGGACTATAAAAAAAAACTATGAACAAAATCCTATGCACACTGCACATATCATATTTTAAAGTAAAAAAAAAACAAAATGGGAACAAATACAATATTTAAAATAAAGAACAAGTAAATTTAAATCAACAAACTGACCAATATTTCAATAGGAAGTATGCTCCTCTCACTGACCACCAATAAAAGAGGTGTCCTTCCAGAAGTGCAGCGGGAGCCAGATAAATGGCCTCAGGGGGCCACATGTGGCCCATGGGCTGTAGTTTGGGGACCCCTGGTATAGAGCATAGGCCTGGGATGCTGATGACCAAGTTTCAAAACCCCAAGGTTGCCAGCTTGATTGTGGTTCACCAGCTTGAGTGTTGGGTCACTGGCTTGAGGGTGGGATCATAGACCTGACCCCATGGCCTCTGGCTTGAGCAAGGGGTCTCTGGCATGGCTGTAACCCCCAGGTTAAGGCACACATGAGAAAGCAGTCATTGATCAACTAAGGTGCCACAACAAAGAATTGGTGCTTCTCATCTCCCTGTCTGTCTCTCTCACTTAAAAATAAAAAACTCATTGTATATAATATTTCCTTTGATAGTCAATAAGAAAAGATTTTTGTACAATTAAGTAACTATAAGATAATATCTAGATCACTGGCTACTTAGGTTAAAATTACTGGTCTAGATGTTGTATCAGTTTGTTTATAGGACTTGAATCTTAAAACTATCTAGTGAAATATTTCAGTTCCCCCAGAATCTTGTCAAGTTATTCTATGTTCATTACTTGTTTTGTGGTGACTTTAATATCAGCTGCATTTTTATGTCAGAAAACAAAAACCTGAAATTTTTTAAATTTACTTTAAAAAATTTTGCTTTCAAGCTCTAAGCATTTTGAGGTATATATTTAGTTTGGAGCTCAGTGGAAAATGTCAGCTTCATAATGAGAAAAAGATAAATTCTAGAAACTGGAAATTTTTGTTTTAACTATTTCATTATCCCCTTAAATATTACCATATTTTCCCAATATGGTATATGATGCACCATTTTTCTGGAAAAATTTGGGGTCTGAAAACTGGGTGCGTCTTATACAGTGCTTGTAGTTTTCTTACCTGCATTTCCTGCTTATTTGCATTTGTTATCATTTTCTGAAATTTTGGACCCCCAAATTAAGGTGTGTCTTATGCATGGAGGCATCTTATACATGGGGAAATATGGTACTTTACAACCTTACTAGTTTTTTTTTTCCTTTTGGGGTGAAATTTTGAAAAACATAATTCATTCCTCTATACTATTTCAGCTGCAACAACAACAAAAAAGCCATTGTCATTTTTTAATTTTAATAATTAATGTTAGAGAGAGGAAGGGGGAGACAGACAGACAGACAGTCAGAAACATCAATCTGTTTCTGTATGTGCCCTGAACAAGACCAAACCTATGACATTAGTGTATGGGGGTGATGCTCTAACATACTCAGCTTTCTGGTGAGAGCAAGTCATTGTCTTTTGGAAGTAAAAAAGTACTAGAGAAAAGCTGAGGTCATTAAAAAATAAAATAATAATCTAGTCTGCTGTGGTGACAACACCAGAAGTCTTTTCTTTGCTCTTAACAGTCAAGGGCATAAACACTATTTGTAATTGTTTAGCACAGAGTGGCCCCTTTTCTAACATGTACTTTTTCTTGTGCCATGGTCATAGTCCAGACTAAGAGACCTACTAAGCTCTGGGCATCCAGAATTTACCTGAGCCTGGGTCACCACTTACAAATTCTTTTGGTCACAGAACACCTTCAGGGTCCTTGTTTCCTCACTTATAAATTTTCTCAGCTTTATAGCTGAGAACATGCATTTCTAAAGGACCAAGACTTAGGCCTCATCTCTGCCTTCCGAAAAGCTGAGGTACAGGACCTCGCCACGATCAAGCAAAACTGGGACCAAAGGCATTGCTCTGCCAAATCCAATGCAGATTGGTGACACTTCAGCCACTGAGCTGCATATGCATCTGAGGCTCCCCACAATGAAAACCCAACAACCCAACTCCCTCATAGAGAGAGTGCCTAGCTAGCAAAACACTCTGGTAACAGCTGATAGATATGTGTATTCCAAACTGCCCTCTTGATGTTCCGCTTATCTGTCAGACCTCACCCTTACTGGACTATCACCCCTGAGACAAAGGAATTCCAAGAAGCTGACAAGCCACCCCAAGGAGGGGCTCCGGACACACCAGGACTTTTAATTCAACACCCACATGCTCGAAGCTCCCCAAGGAGGAGCATTCCAGACATACCAGGACTTTTGCCTCAGTATCCACTCAGGTTCTTCCAAACACTATAAAACTTGTCCCTTGTCTGTAACTGGTGCTCTTCTCCCCCAGGAGAAGTGCCCGGCAGGGTTCCTTTCTTCCTTTCAATAAAGCCAACACCAGCTGCAAGAATATTCGACCCAGATAAAGTGCAGAGATAGTGGGTCACTACTGGCATTCCCATCTTGGAAAATGGGGAGCCAGCAAATGGGTTATGGTCTGCATACTGGACTGTCTGATCAGATAAAGTTCAGAGATTGGGGGGGGTGCTGCTGCTCACACTGGTCAGGCAGCTCTACCCAAAGAAAGTACAAAGCTAGCAAAACCTTGTGGCCCAGTGTAGAGTGAGGGGGGCCATGCTGTGCATGTGCACAGGGCTGCCAAGTCCCGAGAAGGTGAAGAATGAACAAATTAAGGCTCTGTGTTCACCCAGGCTACCCTACCAGAACAAAGGGTGGATCTATTGGGGGTGAGATACAAGAAAAAAATTAGGTAACCCACCGCAGACCTTGTTTTGCCAACAGATAATTAAAACAGGACACGCAAAGCACACACCATGCAGCCCCTTTTACACCAGGTGCCTTGCCCAGATTAAATCTGCAAGGAGGCTCACACACCCCAGGTGGCCCATTCAGAACCCACACCTTCAGGCCAGGTGACAGGACAGGCACTTCATGCACCTCCTCCCAATGACAACCCAACAACCCTCAGGCTGAAACTATTCAACACACAATGTAACAAAGATAACATGTTCAAGGCTGGGCGAGATTACTAATTCCATTCAACTCAAAGGAACAAAAACTGACATAGAAAATGGGGAGACAGAAGAATATACCCCAAATGAAGGAACAAGAAAAAAACTCCAGAGAAATATCCAAATGAAATGAACATGGGTAACTGGACAGATAAAGAATTCAAGGCAAACAGTCAAAACGATGTTCAATAAACTTGAGAGTAGAATAAAGGATCTCAAGAGAGCGCTTGAACAACAAGAAAATGTAATAAGTTCATCCGGCTTCAGCGCGGACTCACAGGCTTGACCGCGGGATCATAGGCATGATCCCATGGTCACTGGTTGAGCCCAAAGGTCGGTGGATTAAAGCCCAAGTCGCTGTTTTGAGCAAAGGTTCCTCTGGCTTGGCTGGAGTCCCTGCCCTGGCCTGTCCTAGCATCCCTGTGGCTGGTCCCTTGTGTCCCCTCTCGGGGATAATCCACCGTGAGCGTCCACGCACGTGCCAAAATGCTCTCGGAAGGCCAAGCAATCTTCCTCAGCGCCGTCTCCCGCACAGGCACATAGGGGCCGGGCGTGCGGGGTGGCGGGAACAGAGACGTAGACGGGAGCCTGCAGGGCGGCGGAGGCAGCGCCGCAGGTGAGGGGGGGCAGGGAGGGGATCGGACTGGAAGCAGCTTGTACCCAACAGGACGAGAAGCGGTTCCGCCAGCCGCTGCAAGGGGTCACGAGGCCGCGTCTTCCCTCAGGCACCGGAGGTTTTCAGGGACATCCATGCCTACTTCTCTTGGGAGGGGTGGCTGCCATGGGTGACTGGGAGAAGGCATGCTGCCCCAAAGTGGAGAGGAACCAGGACGCGCTGCTGCGCAAAGGTGACGGTGTGGAGATGGGGGTGCGGGAACCGGGCTGGGGCCGTGGGGCGGCACAGGGGGCAGCGAGTGTCGGGGCTACTTCTTCAAGAGCTTCGCTTTGGTGACCACGATTTTGTTTCTCCCCAGGCCTCAGAGCCCCTAGGCCTGCTTTCATGGTTCACCGCCAGCAGGCCACTAGAACCCCAGCAGAGGACACTGAGGACTCGCATGAAGAATGGACTCGGAGGCAGCAAGGTGAGGGGTTGCAGGCATGCGCTGCCAATTTGAAACTCACCCAGGGTCAGGTCCCCAGCCTCTCAACAGCTAACCGAGGACAGAGCTTGTGTTTAGCAAACAAGTGAGATGCAAACAGTGCAATGTGCAGTAAGGGGCAATTTGATACACTGCTTCCATGTGTAAATAATTACACATATTTATGGATGTGTTCATGAACAGGAACATATAAAAGTATAAAACCATGTAAGAAATAACTCATTCAGAGCACTTGTCATCACAAAAGGAAGAGGAAGGTCTGTCAGGTGAGGAGTGTTCCAGGACAGCTCTGTCTGGCAGCCCTGGCCTCATTGCAGGCAGGAAAGGATTAATCATGATTAAGGCAGCTGGGGTTGTGGGCCAGGGTAGGGACCATTTTATCAGGCCCTGTGTCAGCCATCTCTTCAGTGTGTCTGGTTTTATGAGGATGTGGTCAGCAAGGTCCTTCCACTTTCATGGGTCTAGCACTGAAACACAGCTAAAGTAGAGATGTGATCTCTAACTTGAGCCAAATGGTTTCTGTGGTCCACAGACCTGAGGCTGTGTTCCCAAGACTGTTTGGTGCTGACCAGACTCTGATGATTAAGGAAGAGCAAGGATGGCCAAATGTGTAAAGGTGAGAGGATAAGAAGGAAAGGAGGTAAGGTGGTCACTTTACCATTAGACTGGACAAGGCCACTCTGAAACAAGAAGACAGAAAGGAGCCCTGGCCAAGTTGCATAATTCGTTAGAGAGTCATCCCCATATACCTAAGTTGTGTGTTTAATGTCCAGTCAGAGCCCATATAAGAATCAACCATTGAAGCCTGACCAGGTGGTAGCACAGAGGATAGAACATCAACCTGGGATGATGAGGACTCAGGTTCCAAACCCCAAGGTTGCAGGCTTGAGGGGGTTCACGGGCTTGAGTGCAGGGTCGCTGGCTTGAGCATAAAATTGTAGACGTGACCCCATAGTCACTGGCTTGAAGCACAAGGTTGCTGGTTTGAGCAAGAGGTCACTGACTGAGCTAGATTCCCCTGGTCAAGGCACCTATGCAAAAGCAATCAATGAACAACCAAGATGCTGCAGCTGTAAGTTGATGCTTCTCATCCCTCTCCCTTCCTGTCTGTCTGCCTATAGATAAAAAAAATAAAGAATAAAAAAAGAGTAATTAACCACTGGATGCATAAATGAGTGGAACAGCAAATCAATATTTCTCTCTCACTCTCTTCCCTCATATCTCTCTAAAATCAATAAAAAATTTAATTTATTGATTTTAGAGAGAGGAGTGAGAGAGAGAGAAAGAGAAGGTAGAGGCAGACAGGAGCAGGAAGCATCAACATGTAGTAGTTGCTTTTTGGATGTGCCTTGACAAGGCAAGCCTGGGGTTACAAACTGGTGACCTCAGTGTCCAGGTCACTGCTTTATTTACTGTGCCACTGCAAGTCTGGCAAATTTTTAAAAAAATTTTAAAAAAGACATGCCATGAACCAGCGTGGCTCCTAATAACAGTACGGAATTAAGGAAACACACTTATCAAAACAAAAATGATGGGACCGGGAGGACTCTTCAACATGCCTGGCAGTATCTGAGTGCCCCATAGCCCCAGTTTGCTTTATTATATAGCCATGTGCAAATCAAGGACCTTGATACAAAATTGCACTTCCAAGGCTAAGACAGGAATTCTCCCAAGGCAAAAAAAAGGATACATTAGTGAAATCGACCAACATCTGAAACAAACAAAAAGTCAGAGGAAGGGCATCTATATTGCTTCCAGCAACCCAAGAAAGCAAGTAGAGTGGGTACAAAAAAGCAAGCATCACAGCCAAATATAGAAATGGAGGGGGGAGAACTGATCCCTGTGCTAAGCCTCAAATCTACAATGGCTTTTTGCCATTTACAGTCCACAACATATCCCCCTTTTTTATTTTTAATTTGTGTGCTGAGATTTGCACTCATCTGATTTTCTAATTTCCCAGATTATAATTTGGAGGCATACTAAAAAAATTAGCATGCCTAATTAGTATACCCAATACTAACAAGATACCCAAATATTCTAAAACATTACAGTGATTAAAGCCTTTAAGCAAACTCTTGGCCAATACAACAAGAATCTATAAAAGAGTAGTGTCCTTAACATGTTCACCAAGTCCAAGTTGGCACCAACACCATTCCAAATTTCTGCAAATGCAACCCATCCCCAGTTCAGTCCATCAAAAGCTGTCACAAAAGCAGGAGTCCAGGAAACACATCCAGAAGTCCACATGGCACTGGAATTACTGTCACACTTCTACACTCTGCAGCTAGTGTAAAAGTCCCAGTGACAGCTGCTTCTAGCTGGTAATGCCCCAAGTAGACTGAAAAAAACATCCATAGCACACATGAAGATGGAGCTTCCGTTTCTTTAAAGTGGAAAGATGAACCCAGGGAGCCTTATACTGAAGCTTTACATCCATGGGGTGGTGAGGAGAACCTTAGTATACACTAAGATGGGTGGCAGAGGTAAATTTGTAAGTTGGCAAAAAAGGAAAAAAGGAAGGAGTGACGTCACGGAAATGGCGCCATGAGAAGCGAGTCCGACAGCTCTCCCCTAAATCACAACAAATTTATCAACTAGAAACAGAAAAATTTATCCTCGGAGCATTCCGGAGTTCCACACAAACTGAAAGCAAAAGGACTGTTATCACTTGAATCTGAGAGACGAGGGTGTGGAGGAAGCTACCGCAGCAGCTACACTCATTCAAGCCGCGAGGGAGTGCGCCTGCGGTGAGTCAGCCCATATACTTGGGAACCGTGAGCCACCGCGAGCGGCCGCTGCGAACCGCCACCGCGAGCGGCTGCCACGAGCCGCCGCGCGCGTGCCTGGTCCGGTTGAGCACCACTGACGTTCCCAGCGGCCCGCACACTGCGAGTGGGGGTCGTTGGTCACCGGTGCCCGGAGCGCCCCACTCGCGCGCGTGCCTTGGGCATTCCACGCGCCCAGGGCGCCCTGCTGGCCCGCACACCCAGGGGGCTCCATTATCCTGCGCCTGGTGCGGTCCAGCCGCCAGCAGCGGGGCGAGCGGGAGAGGCTTGGGAGATTCTCTCCGTGGGCGGGGCACCTCACCCAGCCATTCAAGCTAACAATCAAGCGTTGGGGGAGGGGCACGTGTAGGCTGCCTAAAATACGTTCGGAAGCACAGCTGCGACCCAATCACTGAAATTAGCTTAACCCATAAAATCTGCGCACCCTCGGTTCTAATTGATAAGATCTCTCTCAGTTCAGCGATCCAAGACAAGAGGCGTGATATTTTTTAGTGCCTCTCGCTAAAGGGGCGGGGGCAACTTCTGATTGATAGAGCCTCCATATTCAGGGATAAACGCTAACAAGAAGGACTTGGCAGATAATAAGGTCTATACTACACTAGTCGTAAGCAGAGACTAGTGCCTCTTCTTCCCTGCAAAAACAGGCTACAAAGTGTAAAAGCCTGGATTGAGAGGTCCAACTAAATGATAGGCGCTGAACAGTCACCTTGACAACAATTGACTCCCACCCCCACCTGATTACACTGGAGGCCCTGACTCTCAGAGCCTTTCCCAAAGCCTTGCACTGAGTGGGGATAGAGTGGGGATTTCCCAGCTCTTTGAGCCTCTTACTCCCCAGGCAGAAGCAGTTGCAGCCTTATAGCTGGATCACCAGGCTGATAATTCAGAAAGGGGGAACTAGGAGAGAGAATCCAGGAAAGCAAACTCTCTCATCGTTGGACCCTGCAAACGCCAACAAGCCTTTACTTCCAGCAAGACTAAAGCCAATTATATGACATTGCCATAGAATCCCATCAACTGCAAATCCCTACCTAAGAGTGACACAGGGGCAGAGCCTGGGGTACAGAGTCACCGACTAGGAAGAGGGAGAGAAAAGAAAAAGGAAGAAGTTAACCTCTCAAAATCAAGAAAAACCCACAGACTTTACAACTTGATCCACTAATTTTTTGTTGTTGTTGTTGTTGTTGTTTGTTTCTTCTATCTTTTTGCCTTTATTTCCTCCACCTCGGTCCTTCTA
The DNA here is from genome assembly GCF_036850765.1 of Saccopteryx bilineata. NCBI lineage: Eukaryota > Metazoa > Chordata > Mammalia > Chiroptera > Emballonuridae > Saccopteryx > Saccopteryx bilineata. Next base: position 54,226 of record NW_027095514.1, on the reverse strand, counting down.
TTCTCTGCCCATCTTATGCTTCCCCTTTCTTGAACTACACTACCCATGAGTGTTGCATTTTATTTTTCTTCTTCATCCTCACCCTCCTTTAAGGTTATACTCCAAAACACTTAACTCTCACTCTCTCCTCTTTTGTTTTTTTTTTGTGTGTTTTTTTTGTCTTGCTTTATTTTATTTTTTTCTCCTCCTATTTTATTTCTTCCTTCGTTTTTCTCTTTTTCTTATTTTTTCCTTTCTATTCGTTTTTTCTTTTCTCATTTTACTTTCCTCCCATGTTATCCTCAATCACGAACAAATTAGTTAATTTGGGACTCAAGGCTTTTTTTTGGCTTTATTTCTCTTTTTTGCTTTTGTTTTTATTTTTTTTTCTCTTGTTTGTTTATTTTTGTGGCATTTTGGGTCCTCCCAACCCAAGGTCTCCATTGTATTTAGTCTTCGCTCAACTTAATACAACAGATTTTCACTTATTATTTTTATTTTTTCTTCTTTATTATTCTTTTTTGGTCCTTTTTTCTGATTCCCTCTTATCCCTCTCATTATATCTCTTAGTTGACCATCACTTAAAAGCAAATCATCTTATGCTTGTCTAAGATTTTCTTCCTTTTCTTTTTTTTTTTGCATTTAGTAGGTCCCTACTCCCTTTTTTTTGCCCCTTGAACTCTTCACCCCAAATCAGGCCCTCCATTATAGGCACGATATTTCCCTGAGGAGGGGAGAGGAGGGAAAGAGAAGAGAGAAAAAAAGGGGGAAATAATAAATTATTACTGTTTTTTTTTGTGGGGTGTTTTAAAAACCTTTTTTTTTTCTTTTTACTCTTTATTAATTCTAATTAGTGCTATCAATAAGACCACCCTCAGATGCCAATAAGAAAGAGGAAATCGAATATTATGGATACAAAAGATAGAGAGGTAACACAAATAGATGTGGAAAAATCTATGGAGAAAAGACTTAACATATTGGAAGCCTTGGAGCTAAATGACAGAGAATTTAAAATAGAAATCTTAAAAATACTCAGAGATATACAAGAAAACACAGAAAGGCAATATAGGGAGATCAGAAAACAACTCAATGAACACAAAGAATATATTACCAAGGAAATTGAAACTATAAAAACAAATCAAACAGAAATGAAAAACTTAATTCATGAGCTGAAAAACGAGGTAACAAGCTTAGCTAACAGAACAGCTCAGATTGAAGATAGGATTAGTGAAATAGAAGACAAACAACTTGAGGCACAACAGAGAGAAGAAGAAAGAGACTCAAAAATAATAAAAAACGAGAAAGCCCTACAGGAATTGTCTGACTCCATCAGAAAGAATAACATAAGAATAATAGGTATATCAGAGGGAGAAGAGAAAGAAAATGGAATGGAGAATATACTCAAACTAATAATAGACGAGAACTTCCCAAGCCTGTGGAAGGAACTAAAGCCTCAAATTCAAGAAGCAAACAGAACACCAAATTTTCTTAACCCCAACAAACCCACTCCAAGGCACATCATAATAAAGATGACACAAACCAATGACAAAGAAAAAATTCTCAAGGCACTCAGGGAAAAGAAGAGTACAACATATAAAGGAAGGCCTATTAGATTATCATCAGATTTCTCAGCAGAAACTCTACAAGCTAGAAGAGAGTGGATCCCAATATTTAAAGCCCTGAAAGAGAGGAACTTTCAGCCAAGAATACTATACCCATCAAAGCTATCCTTCAAGTATGAAGGAGATATAAAAATATTCACAAATACAGAAAAGATGAGAGAATTTATCAACAGAAAGCCCCCACTCCAGGAAATACTAAGGGGGGTTTTCCAACCAGATTCAAAGAACAAAAGAAAACAACACCACAAGTAACAGCTCCACCAAGAACACAATAAAACCAAACTTAAACTGTGACAACAAAGGAAAAAAAGGGGGGAGAGGATGGAGATTAACAGTAGCAAAGGATGATGAAGTGCAGAAATACTTATAAGATAGGGTACTACAATGAATATGGTAGGTACCCTTTTCATTACTTAATGGTAACCACCCTTAAAAAAACCACCACAAAAACACTTGACTTAAAAAAGGTAGCAACAGAGGAAAGAAGTATGGAACACAAACAAACAAAAACAAATGATAGAAAAACAAAAGAGAAGAATCAAACTAGATACAAAACTAACAGAAAGCAATTTATAAAATGGCAGTAGGGAACCCACAAGTGTCAATAATTACACTAAATGTAAATGGATTAAACTTACCAATAAAAAGACACAGAGTAGAAGAATGGATTAAAAAAGAAAATCCAACTATATGCTGCCTACAAGAAACACATCTAAGCAACAAGGATAAAAACAAATTCAAAGTGAAAGGCTGGAAAACAATATTCCAAGCAAGTAACACCCAAAAAAAAGCAGGCGTAGCAATACTCATATCTAATAATGCTGACTACAAGACAGAAAAAGTACTCAGAGACAAAAATGGTCATTTCATAATGATTAAGGGGAAGTTGAATCAAGAAGACATAACAATCCTTAATATATATGCACCAAACCAAGGAGCACCAAAATATATAAGACAGCTACTTATTGACCTTAAAACAAAAACTAACAAAAATACAATCATACTTGGAGACCTCAATACACCGCTGACGGCTCTAGATCGGTCATCCAAACAGAGAATCAATAAAGATATAGTGGCCTTAAACGAAATACTAGAACACCTGGATAGGATAGACATCTACAGGACACTTCATCCCAAAGCGACAGAGTATACATTTTTCTCTAGTGTACATGGAACATTCTCAAGAATTGACCATATGTTGGGCCACAAAGACAATATCAGCAAATTTAGAAAAATTGAAATTGTACCAAGCATATTTTCTGATCATAAAGCCTTGAAACTAGAATTCAACTACAAAAAAGAGGGGGAAAAACCCACAAAAATGTGGAAACTAAACAACATACTTCTAAAAAATGAATGGGTCAAAGAAGAAATAAGCGCAGAAATCAAAAGATATATACAGACAACTGAAAATGAAAATACGACATATCAGAATCTCTGGGATGCAGCAAAAGCAGTAATAAGAGGAAAGTTCATATCACTTCAGGCCTATATGAACAAACAAGAGAGAGCCGAAGTAAACCACTTAACTTCATACCTTAAGGAACTAGAAAAAGAAGAACAAAGACAACCCAAAACCAGCCGAAGAAAGGAGATAATAAAAATCAGAGCAGAAATAAATGAAATAGAGAACAGAAAAACTATAGAAAAAAATCAATAAAACAAGGAGCTGGTTCTTTGAAAAGATCAACAAAATTGACAAACCCTTGGCAAGACTCACCAAGGAAAAAAGACACAGGACTCAAATAAATAAAATCCAAAATGAAAGAGGAGAGATCACCACAGACATCATAAATATACAAAAAATTATTGTAGAATACTATGAAAAATTATATGCCACCAAATACAACAATCTAGAAGAAATGGATAAATTTTTAGAACAATACAACCTTCCTAGACTGAGTCATGAAGAAGCAGAAAGCCTAAACAGACCAATCAGCAGGGAGGAAATAGAAAAAACTATTAAAAATCTCCCCAAAAATAAAAGTCCAGGCCCAGACGGTTATACTAGTGAATTCTATCAAACATTCAAAGAAGACTTGGTTCCTATTCTACTCAAAGTCTTCCAAAAAATTGAAGAAGAAGCAATACTTCCAAACACATTTTATGAGGCCAACATAACCATCATACCAAAACCTGGCAAGGATGGCACAAAGAAAGAAAACTACATACCAATATCTCTAATGAATACAGATGCTAAAATACTAAACAAAATACTGGCAAACCGAATACAACAACATATTAAAAAAATAATACATCATGATCAAGTGGGATTCATCCCAGAATCTCAAGGATGGTTCAACATACGCAAAACGGTTAACGTAATACACCATATCAACAAAACAAAGAACAAAAACCACATGATCTTATCAATAGATGCAGAAAAGGCTTTTGATAAAATACAACACAATTTTATGTTTAAGACTCTCAACAAAATGGGTATAGAAGGAAAATATCTCAACATGATAAAGGCCATATATGATAAACCATCAGCCAACATCCTATTAAACGGCATAAAACTGAGGACTTTCTACCTTAAATCAGGAACAAGACAGGGTTGTCCACTCTCTCCACTCTTATTCAACGTGGTGCTAGAAGTTCTGGCCAGAGCAATCAGACAAGACAAAGAAATAAAAGGCATCCATATCGGAAAAGAAGAAGTAAAGCTATCACTTTTTGCTGATGATATGATCCTATACATCGAAAACCCGAAGGACTCCACAAAAAGATTATTAGAAACAATAAACCAATACAGTATGGTCGCAGGATACAAAATTAACATACAAAAGTCCATAGTCTTTCTATATGCCAACAATGAAATATTAGAAAACGAACTCAAAAAAATAATCCCCTTCACGATTGCAACAACAAAAAAAAAATACCTAGGAATAAACATAACAAAGAACGTAAAGGACCTATATAATGAAAATTACAAAGCATTGTTAAGGGAAATCGAAAAAGATACAATGAGATGGAAAAATATTCCTTGTTCTTGGATAGGAAGAATAAATATAATCAAAATGGCTATATTACCCAAAGCAATATACAAATTTAATGCAATTCCCATCAAAATCCCTATGAGATTTTTTAAAGAAATGGAACAAAAAATCATCAGATTTATATGGAACTATAAAAAACCCCAAATAGCCAAAACAATCCTAAGGAAAAAGAATGAAGCTGGGGGCATTACAATACCTGACTTTAAACTATATTATACGGCCACGATAATCAAAACAGCATGGTATTTGCAAAAAAATAGACACTCAGACCAATGGAACAGAATAGAAAGCCCAGAAATAAAACCACATATATATGGTCAAATAATCTTTGATAAAGGGGCCAACAACACACAATGGAGAAAAGAAAGCCTCTTCAACAAATGGTGTTGGGAAAACTGGAAAGCCACATGCAAAAGAATGAAACTCGACTACAGCCTGTCCCCGTGTACTAAAATTAATTCAAAATGGATCAAAGACCTAAATATAAGACCTGAAACAATAAAGTACATAGAAGAAGACATAGGTACTAAAATCATGGACCTGGGTTTTAAAGAACATTTTATGAACTTGACTCCAATGGCAAGAGAAGTGAAGGCAAAGATAAATGAATGGGACTACATCAGAATTAAAAGTTTTTGCTCAGCAAGAGAAACTGATATCAAAATAAACAGACAGCCAACTATATGGGAACTGATATTTTCAAACGATAGCTCAGGTAAGGGCCTAATATCCAAAATTTACAAAGAACTCATAAAACTCAACAACAAACAAACAAACAATACAATAAAAAAATGGGAAGAGGACATGAACAGACACTTCTCCCAGGAAGAGATACAAATGGCCAACACATATATGAAAAGATGCTCAGCTTCATTAGTTATTAGACAAATGCAAATCAAAACTACAATGAGATACCACTTCACTCCTGTTAGATTAGCTATTATCAACAAGACGGGTAATAGCAAATGTTGGAGAGGCTGTAGAGAAAAAGGAACCCTCATTCACTGTTTGTGGGACTGTAAAGTAGTACAACCATTATGGAGGAAAGTATGGTGGTTCCTCAAAAACTGAAACTAGAACTACCTTATGACCCAGCAATCCCTCTACTGGGTATATACCCCAAAACCTCAGAAACATTGATACGTGAAGACACATGTAGCCCCATGTTCATTGCAGCACTGTTCACAGTGGCCAAGACATGGAAACAACCAAAAAGCCCTTCAATAGAAGACTGGATAAAGAAGATGTGGCACATATACACTATGGAATACTACTCAGCCATAAGAAATGATGACATCAGATCATTTACAGCAAAATGGTGGGATCTTGATAACATTATAAGGAGTGAAATAAGCAAATCAGAAAAAAACAAGAACTACATGATTCCATACATTGGTGGAACATAAAAATGAGACTAAGAGACATGGACAAGAGTGTGGTGGTTACCAAGGGTGGGGGGGAGGGAGGACATGGGAGGGAGGGAGGGAGGGAGAGAGTTAGGGGGAGGGGGAGGGGCACAGAGAACTAGATAGAGGGTGACGGAGGACAATCTGACTTTGCGCGAGGGGTTTGCAACATAATTTGATGACAAAATAACCTAGACATGTTTTCTTTGAATATATGTACCCTGATTTATTAATGTCATCCCATTACCATTAATAAAAATTTATTAAAAAAAAAAAAAAAAAGGAAAAAAGGAGTTCTAATTTAGGAGTAGGTCCCAGCCTAAAATTTGAATGGGGCATTGAGGCAGGAGGAATAAAAAAAAACTATATATTAAACAAAGCAGCAGAAAATAGGACTATCAACACCCACAACAGAGATCTTCGAGGGAAGAATAAAAAACCTGAATATTCAGGCAAGACATAGTTAAGTGGCCCTTGTGTAAATGAGATCAGTTTACCTGCTACTTGGAAGAAATACTCTAGGCTCATCCACAGTGTCATAGATGGGGCCAACAGCACTGGGCACCTTCAGCCTTCAGTGGCAAATCCTAGCATTCTGGGCAAGGTTAGGTCACAGGTGGCTGGAACAGGGCTGGAAGAGACTGAACCCTCCCTTAGAGGAGCGAGGGGGAAGCCTACCTTCCAGTGTCCCTTCTTCCTCACAGCAAAGGCATGTAAGCCTGGCAAGCTTTGGCTTAAATCATTTCCACTATTGAAGCAGGGCCCTGATGGAGTCCTAAGAGGCCCCATTGGGGAATTGGAGCCTTTTGAGGGTGTATCCCAAGAGCTAGTATTTCACCTGATCTCTTTTGGGCTTTTTCTGCCTCTTGTACCTTAAAAGACATGCTCAGAAGATCTCGCTGAGAGGTTTGAGAATCCCCATCCGCCTATATAAACCTTTTTTGTATATCTGGAGCCATTTGGAAAAAGACAAAACAGTGTTATTAGCTGGATCAAATAAAAGAGGGTAGAAGTTTGCAGGAGAAAAGGATTTGGCGTCTCCTGTTCATCAACATTCAAAAGAAAAATTTTTTTAAAGATAAGGTAGATTTGCAGGAATTCCAGGATATGACTCCCCCTTTTATATTTTTAAATTGACCTTAAATATTTGCTGGGAACACTTTAATAATACCTTGACTTTAAAGATTGTAAGAAATACCCATAATTCGAAAAGTTTGACAAAATACAGTAAATGCTTTTGCTACATATGCAGGAATATTGTCAGTTTTAATCACATCAAGAAGTCCAATAATAGAAAATGCATACAATGAGCTATATAACATGCTTAGCAGCCTCTCCTGTCCTAGCAGAGGCTACCATAAATCCAGAATAAGTATCCACTGTATCATGGACATAGGACTGTTTGCCAAATGAAGGTATATGAGTAACATCCATTTGCCAAAGTTGTCCTGGTAAGAGTCCTTGAGGGTTAACTTCAAATGAAGGGACAGATTGTAGTATAGGACACCTTGGACAGGATTTACCAATCTGTCATTCTGCTTTCTGAGAGCATTGAAACTGTTTACGTAGGGCTGCAGCATTCTGGTGATGAATAGTATGAGACTGAATTGCTCGATCTGTCATGGTTGCTCCAAATAATTTTCTTTTGGGTAGCTTGATCAACAAGGGCATTCCCTTGTGCTAAAGTTACAGGGAGCATGGAGTGAGTTCAAATATGTCCTATAAAACATGGAGCTCTATGTTGACGTACAAGTCTTTGAAGTAGGAGAAACTGCTGAAATAGTTCATCAGCAGTTGTCCCTAAGACAGCAGTCTCTATAGTGGAAACAACCATAAGTAAATATTTGCTGTCTGTATACAGATTAAAGGAGGAATATGGCAAATGCTGAAAAGCCATGATAATGGCATGTAATTCTCGTCTTTGAGCTGATTTCAAGGCAAATTATTTTAGTATAAATTTGTCCATCGATTATAAGCCTGCTATTCCTGAGCTAGACCCATCAGTAAAGACTGTAGGTGCTCTAGGAATGGGCTCATTAACAATTGTTTTAGGAAATACAAATGTAGTAATTAATGAAAATTGAACTATTTTATTAGTTGGATAGTGAGAATCAATTTGGCCTCTAAAATTTGTAAAAGCAATTTGCCATTTAGTGAAAGTTTTCCAGAGCCATTGTTGTTGATCCTTTGAAAAAGGAAAAAGCAATAATTTGAGGCTCAAAACCTATAAGCTGTAAGAGTCGCCTACACCCCTTGATAATCAAGGAGATGGCAAGGTCAAGATACAAAGATAAAACTTTTTTAGAAGTAACAGCCAAATGAATCTATTCAGTAGGACCTGAAGCTTGCCACAATAGTCCCATTGGAGTGTAACTTGAGGGACAAATTAGTAAGGCAATTGATTCTTCAGAATTTATGCATTTTAGTTGTGCTTGCTGCAAGGCTTTTTGTACAAGCTTTAAAGCTTGTTGTCCCACAGCTCTAAGTAGCTGAGCAGAAGCTGGTTTAGCAGAGCCTCTAAGAATATCAAAAAGTGGTTTCAGTTCCCCAGTAGTTAATTTTAAGGAAGGTCTAAGCCAGTTAATGTCTCCTAACAGTTTCTGGAAATTATTTAAAGTTTGCAAATGATCTGTCTTGACTTCTATTTTCTGTGGACAAATTTGTTGTTCCTCAACAATTTGTCCTAAATAAGAAAAAGGTAAAGATTGCTGTACTTTTTTAGGAGCTATATAGTCCTGATTCTTTCAAAGAATATTCTAGTTGTTGTAAAATGATCAACACAGTGTCTTTATCTGAATGAGTGATAAGAATATTATCCATATAATGAATTATGTATGCCTTAGGGTACCACCATCACACTGGAGAAAATAGCTTGAGAAATGAATTTTTGGCACAAGGTAGGACTGTTAGCCATACCTTGAAGAAAACTCTTCACTGGTATTGCTCCATTGGAGCCTAAAAATTAAATGAAGGAACACTGAATTCAATCATGCAGGTTTAAAAAAATAGTTAAAAAGGAATCCTTCAAGTCAATAATTACAAGGTGAAAATTCCATGGAATGGCAGCAGGAGAAGGGAGTCTAGCTGGAGAGGACCCATAATTTTCAGTCTTATTTATTGCTCTCAAATCTTGTAATAGTCTCCAGGTTCCTGATTTCCTTTTAATGACAAATATAGGTATATTCCATGGACTATTGGATGGTTCAATGTGCCCAAGCTGTGACTGCTCTTGTACGAATTGAGAAGCTCTCCTAAGTTTCTCCTGAGAAAGGGGCCATTGGTCTACCCATACAGGATTATCTTATTTCCAAGTAATTGGGTCTGCACAATGCCTTACTGGGGTAGCAGGAGCTACCAAGGCCCTTATGCTAAATTTTGATATCCTAATCCACACCTTCTGGTATTGGGTGCCACTTCTATGGGGGTGAGAATTCCCTGCTGTTATTTCCCTAGTCCCTTAGTGGGCAAAAATCCCTGATCAAGCATCTGAGTACTGACTAAACTATTAGGACTGACAAGTAATGCTCCCATATTTTTCAAAACATCTCTACCCCACAAATTAACTGGCAATCCAGGGAGCACATAAGGCTGAAAAAATCCAGAATGACCTTAATCATCCCAAAACTTTGTTGAGGGGATTTACTCTGCCCTATACCTTGTAATTCTGTGGCTGCTGCATGAGTGGGCCAGGAAGGAGGCCAATGTGGCTTAGCAATAACAGATATATCAGCTGCAGTATCTAAAAGTCCTTTAAATTTACACCCTTGTATTGTTAGTTCCATTTCAGGGCATTCCTGACCTATTTTTTTTAATCAATTGGAAAAATCAGAGGAGCCAAATCACCAATTTCCTTGGGGCCCTTTTGCAGGACGTGGCCTGAGAAGCAGAATTAGCATGCTTATACTATTCTTCTAACTGCCTGAATTAGCCATGAGACAAATTCCTGAAATGACTTATTAGGGCCCTGCCTAATTTTGCTCAATTCCTTTGTTTTGCCTAACTGAGTATTACTTTACACATAACAAGACAATTTACATACAAAAACCACAAGTATAACATGTAACTTTGACTAATCCTAATATTTAAATTGCTCTTTGGCTCCTAACTCTGAACATAACTCACAATGCACTAACCAAATCAGAAAGTCTTAAGCATCTACATTCTATTCTATTTAAATTTAAATGAGCGCTCCTTACAAGTTCTAAAAACATTTTATTTTTTCTAAATATTGGAGCCAGCATTTCCAATTTTGCATGCAAAAAACCCTTAATTTATGCCTTAAAAACAGACACATTTTAGACAACATTAAACAAAGACTAAACAGAGACAAGAATTAGATGAACCCAACAAACCAGAGAGAAACCCAGGATTTCAGAGCACATCCAGATTAGAAAGATGCCTGCCAGATATTAGTCTGGGCATTTTCAGACAGAGGGACTGAAGGATGTGACTAAACAAAATCTCCCCGAGAAAATTTGCTCTCGGCAGCTGCTGAAATATTTTCTATAGTCAGATCCAACACAGGTCCCCTGCCTCAACCTCCAGGCAAAGAACAAGAAAGAAACAAAATAATAGTTCAGAAAACCACAATCAAAACATTAAAAAAAATCAGACCATGACAGAAAAAGCTGCAATCTTCCTGTTACCTGAGTCTCCTTTCCATTCTCAAGAAAGTCCAAATTCCACACAAATAATTACCCCCAGAGGGACAAGCACAAGCAATCACCTTCCAGCCATTTGGGGAAGAGCCTTTGCCCTAATATTATCTAATAAACCAAGTGAAAAAGGGGCAGTAGGCCCATATTGAACACAAGCAAGTTTAAGGTCTTTCAGAGTTCTAAAAAGTACAGGTTCATGTTCTTGCACTAGTCTCCCTGTACTATCCTCTCTTTCTACAACAGGAAAATGGGTAAAGCCATCATTTATTGTTTCCCCTACATTTTGAGCCTGGTCTATAGATTGTTAGAGAGTGTATTTCCCAAATTTTGAGCTATAGACTCTGGAATCAGCCCAATAAGGGAACAGAGGAGCAGAGGGTTGAATGTAGGAAGGAATTGAGGGCAGTGAAGGCCCCACGGCTAAGGCAGCCATAGCCATGGATTTTTTTATCCCCCCTGTCATCCTCAGACTCCAAAGTTATCCTCATATTCACATCCCTCTTTTTCCAGCTCACCCTGATACTCTTTAGACAACAATTTGTCTTCATACGGAAACATTTCTGCATAAAGGTCCCTTATTTTTTACCCTATCTGTCCCATAAGCTTTTACTCTTGGCTACACTTTCCCCAAAAACTTTCTTTACTCACTGTGTGCACTTCAGTTTGGGGAGTTCCATCACCTTCATTCAGTTTTAATTTCCTTGTACTCATACTCAAGTCTTCTGTTCGGGCGCAACTTGCCGTGGACCAGCGCGGCTCCCAAGGTGCGGAATTAAGGAAACACACTTATCAAAACAAAAACGATCAGACTGGGAGGACTCTTCAACATGCCTGGCAGTATCTGAGTGCCCCATAGCCCCAGTTCGCTTTATTATATAGTCATATGCAAATCAAGGACCTTGATACAAAGTTGCACATCCAAGGCTAAGACAGGAACTTTCCCAAGGCAAAAACAGGATACATTAGTGAAATCTACCAACATCTGAAACAAACAAAAAGTCAGAGGAAGGGCATGTATATTGCTTCCAGCAACCCAAGGAAGCAAGTAGAATGGGTGAAAATACTCAACATCATAGCCAAATATGGAGATGGAGGGGGGAGAACGTAGCCTTTTGCTAAGCCTCGAATCTACAATGGCTTTTTGCAATTTATGGTCCACAACAAAGACAGAAAAAAGAAAGTGTTATATTAAAGAAATAGACTTTCTGTCCAGTTAAGTGACCTTTATTATATTTTTGACGTAAATGGCCAATTTTTTTTCTTTTTTCTTTTACTGAGAGATAGAGAAGGAGGGAGGGACAGACAAAAACAGACTGGCTGAAAGGGAGAGAAATGTAAACTATCTATTCTTCATTGCTGCTCCTTAGTTGTTCATCGATTGCTTTCTCATATGTGCCCTGACTGTGGGTTACAGCACAGTGAGTGACCCCTTGCTCAAGCCTGATACCTTGGACTTGAGCCAGCAAACATGGGGTTATGCCTATGATCCCACACTCAAGCCAGTGACCCTGTGCTCATGCTGGTGAGCCTGCACTAAAGCCTGAGTAGCCCCCACTGAAGCTGGCAGCCTCAGAGTTTCAAAACTTGATTCTTCAGCATCACACTCCATCCTGGAGAAGCAAGACGCTCTAGAAAACACTCTAGATGAAAATTCGTTAAGAAAAAATCATTTGTAGATTCCAGTTCCTCTGAGTCTTCTAAAAAGGCTAGTAATTATGGCCTAGGTGTGTGGGGTGGACTTTGGATAGGCCTGGATTTAAGCTCTACTAAATTTAGAGTGAATTTAGCACTGGACCTTTGGGCAAATCTTACAAATTATCTGAGCTCTTCAATGCTAATGTGTAAGATGAAGATACGCGCATGTATTCTTTGATAGTACTCAATTTAATTTACCTGTGTATGTATTTCTTTATTTTTTAGGTAAGATGAGGAAAGATAGTGAGGTGACTCACATATGCACTCTTACTAAGATCTACCCGGCGACCCCAATTCTCAAGTACTGAGCTGATTTTTAGAAACCTTAGGATGATGTTTTCTAGCTAACCAAGCCATCCTCAGTGCCCAGGGCTAATGATAAAACCAATTGAGCCACTGGCTGCAGGAAAGGAAGAAGGAGAGAAGGGGGAGAGGGAGGGTTGGAGAAGGAGATGGTTGCTTCTCCTATGTATTCCAATGAAAATCAAACCTGGGACATACACTAGCCAAAGCTCCATCCACTGAGCAACTGGCTAGGGCTTAAATTCAATGTAAAATAACTGACACATACACGTTGTCCAATAAATACATCTCTGATAATAGCAACCATATGCTGTTGGTGTTGTATACCTGGCCTTTTTTAAATGCCTTACATATACTGTGCCCTTAATAAATATTTTATGAATAACTAACATTTGAGAAGTTACACCTCATAATGAGAAGATCTAGAAACTAAAATTGTATTGACCATCTGTAGTCAGTGTAGAGGCTTACTATTATAGGGGCTGTCTGAGCCAATAGTTGACAAAGGAAAATACCAGAGTGTATAGAAGGACAGGTGATAATTTGATGGCAGGAGTTTGTGGGTTTTCTGACAAAATAGGGACTAACACTCCAGACTCCACCAAACTCACTCTTCTCCAACTTAGAACTCAAGAGAAAGGAGACTGAAGTAAAGATGTATAGCTTACGAGAAAGAAATAGCCACGTGTAACAAGAGATCAGTGAGCCCCAGGACAATGACTACCTCTGTAAGTGACCCTACAAAGCATGCTAACTCTTCATACAATAATGTCATCTAATCATTTGGTTCTTACAGCATTCAGTTCCCCCATGGACCTGCATTACACAATTGGGTTCAATTATGTGAGTTCCTGGGCTCTTTCTGAAGCTCTGTATGTCCAGAAACATGCACTACACCTTCCCTAATCCCTCTTGCTCTCATACCCAGATTGTGAGAAGTGTCAGAACTTCTTCATTGACAGTTGTGACGTGTATGGGCCCCCAACATTTGTAAAAGACAGTGCAGTGAATAAGGGGCATCTGAACCACACAGCCCTCACTCTGCCTCCTGGGTTGAGAATCAGACCATCGGGCATCCCTGAGGCTGGGCTTGGAGTGTGGAATGAGGCATCTGCTCTGCCAGTGGGTCTTCACTTTGGCCCTTAGGAGGGCCAAATCACAGAAGATGAAGAGGCAGGCAACAATGGATACTCCTGGCAGGTAAGAAGTATTTACCTCTTCCCCTGTCTTGTGGATTCTCACATCCGTCCCATGGCTTGGTGGGACCTGCCATTCTACATGCTAGGACATGGATGGAGACAATATGGTTAGCTCTGGGTACTAAGTGGACTTTGCAGACCATGGACCAGCTCCTGTTGAGGATCACAGGTTAAGTGGGAGCAAAGTGGTACAGACACAAATGAATGCCTCCTCCCAGCCTTGAGTTGACAGTTCAATGCAGATATGATGAATAAGAAAAATATGTGGTCACTAGTGGCAATGCATGCAAGCTGAAAGAGCTTTGTTGACAGTAGAGTAAAATAATTTTATTAACTCACCATCCAAAAAAATTCTTTATTTTTTTCCCCTGAAATGCAGATCTCCAAAGGGAGAAACTGCCATGAGTATGTGGATGGGAAGAATGAATCCTTGGCCAACTGGATGAAGTAAGGCCAAGAAGTTTCTGGGAGTCACAAAAACACTCAACCCTCTCAGGCCCATACATCTTTTCTTCTCATCATGCCTCCCTCAGTGGGCTTCCTCATTCCTCTGTTCCTCTATTTTCTCCATTCAGAGCTCTTTTAAAGCAAGAAGTATATAGAGGAAAAAAGAAGATAAAAATATAGCATATGTTCTCAAAATATAAATCTCTATGCTAGACAAAATTTAGGCACTGAAAAAAATTTTGAGGGCCTGAATTACACTTTAATTGATCTAATGAACATTATTTAAGCAAGCCCTAACTATAGTATATATTCCATATTAGACAAAGGTATTCATTACTTAAACAGATTATGTAACTTATCTTCTTATAAAGAACTAATTGCAGACATGGTGAAACAATACATTTTAGAAATGTTTAACTATAATTTTTCTATTTTTTGAGAAGTGCAGAGTGCCAGGATACCTAATCCAAGTATAGCCTACACCTGTGAGGGCAGCAAATTATCCCAGCCTCAATTCTAACTAGAGCTGAATTCTGAACCCCACAGAGCAATGATCATTGGCCACTTCCCTGAGGGGCTCTTTTATCAGAGGCTACAGAATGTGAATAAGCTATTATTGTTCTTTATGAATTTGCTAAGACAAAGAGACCTCCAAGTCCTGTTTGGTTGGCTCAGCGGTAGAGCACTGTCCCGGCCATGGAAGTCCAGGGTTTAATTCCCACCCAGGGCACAGAAAAGCACTCATCTGATTCTCTGCCCTTCCCCCTCTCCTTTATCACTATTTATCTCTTCCCTCCCACAGCCAAGGCTCCACTGGAGTGGAGTTGTCCCTGGCACTGAGGATGGCTCCATGGCCTCTGCCTCAGGTGCTAAAATGGAGCAATATCCCAGATGGGCTGATCATTGCCCCTTGGTGGTCATGCCAGGTGGATCCCGGTCAGATGCATGTGAAAATCTGTCTGCCTTCCTGCTTCTCACTTCAGTGGGCAGGTGGAGACCTGGTTTTTATGGAAACCAGGGTGAGGCATCAAATGCTACCTAAATAAAATGTGAGAATAGAGAAAGGCCTCTCAAGAAAAGATGTACTTCGCCTGACCAGGCAGTTGCACAGTGGATAGAGCATCAGACTGGGATGCCGCAGACCCAGGTTTGAGACACCGAGGTAGCCAGCTTAAATGCGGGCTCATCTGGCTTGAGCAAAAAGCTCACCAGGTTGGACCCAAGGTCGCTGGCTCAAGCAAGGGGTTACTCAGTATGCTGAAGACCTGCAGTCAAGGCACATATGAGAATGCAATCAATGAACAACTAAGGTGTCGCAATAAAAAACTTATGATTGATGCTTCTCATCTTTCTTCGTTCTTGTCTGTTTGTTCCTATCTATCCCTCTCTTTGACTCTCTCTCTCTCTCTGTCCTTGTAAAAAAAAATTAAAAAGAAAAAAAAATGGACTTGGGCTGAATATTGAATGATGTGAACTAATCTAAACAGAGTCCAACATCAAGTAGCAAGTTCTGTGATATAAAACAGAACCTGAGTTAGTTTGAAAAAGCTAGAGGTCAGTGGGTTTTATGGCCAATCAGGGTGGAGATTACGTCTGGAATTGGCTTTGGAAAATGGTATTAGGCAGGATGAGCATTGTAAGTAGGACCTAAAGATAGGAAGTCATTTGACATTGTGACAGGCTGAGACATTGAACAAAAAGTTCTCCAGGAGCACTGTGGGAGTAGGTGACATCAGAGCCCAAGTGTCAGGTGCAGAGCTGGACATGGATCTGAGAGGCAGTAGGAGCTCATCATCTTTGGGTTTCTTTTCTTTCACCTGCCTCAATCCCAGGTATGTGAACTGTGCCCGGGATGATGAAGAGCAGAACCTGGTGGCCTTTCAGTTTCACAGGCAGATTTTCTATCGAACCTGCCAGGTCATCAGGCCAAACTGTGAGCTTTTAGTCTGGTATGGTGACGAGTTTGGCCAGAAGCTGGGCATCAAGGACTGCAACAAGTGGAAGAGAGAGCTCTCAGCAGCTAGAGGTGGGCACAACCATTATTCAAAATGAAAATGAAGAGAGAACTCACCTTAGATATTTTCATGGTACACCGTAAAGTCAGTAAGATTTTGAATCAGATGCTTCAGAAATTAAAAATTCATTTCGTATGCCTTTGATTCTTAGAAAAAATATTTATATTTTTTATTTCTGATTTAATTTTTTTAAGTGAGAGGAGAAGGGAGAGACAGATTCCTTCATGTGCCCAACCAGGACCCATCCAGCGACCCCAGTCTGAGGTCCATGCTCAGACTAGCTGAGCTATCCTCAACACCTGAGGTCAACACTTGAACCAACTGAGCTATCAAGCTGATGATCAAACCAATTGAGCCACTGGCTGTGGGAGGAAAAGAGAGAGAGAGAGCAGAGCAAGAGGGAGGGAAAGATAAGCAGATCATCAATTTCCATGTGTGTCCTGACCGGGGATCAAACCCGGTACATCCACATACCAGGCCAACACTCTATTCACTGGGAAAACTGGCCAGGGCCTGTTTTCTAAGGGCCACCGCTGTCTAGCATACAGGGTAAGAGCAGAGGTCGGAGAGATGTGCAGCAGCCTGGAAATGCATGCTGGGATCCACGCTGAGACGCATGAGACCTTGCTGAGTGAGGTGGGATGGTGGTGCTGTTCTAGACCACAGGGTGGCTTATTCTCTAAGATTTTCTTTGTTAATTTTTGAAAAATACACTTCAGTGAGAAATCCTCTCAGAGATTACTTCATCTCCAAGTGAGAGAAGATTATGGATTAGGTGTAGAGGAATAAAAGTAGGAGTCAAGTATGTAAGAAGTATGGTTGGGGGATCTGGCTGGTTAGCTCAGTCACTTAAGCACCAAACTGTAATACCAAGGTTGAGCCAGGGTCAGGGCACATACAAGAAAAGACCAGTGACTGCATGCCTACATAGAAAAATGAATAAATGCTTCTCTCTTACTCTCTCTCCCCCCCTCTCTCCTTCTTCTTCTTCTTCTTCTTCTTCTTCTTCTTCTTCTTCTTCTTCTTCTTCTTCTTCTTCTTCTCTTCTTTCTTCTTCTTCTTCTTCTTCTTCTTCTTCTTCTTCTTCTTCTTCTTCTTTTCTCTTCTCCTCCTCTTCCTATTCTTCCTTTCCATCCTCCTCCTCCTCCTCTCTTTGCCTCTCTAAAAATCAATCAATTTTAAAAGAATATGATTGAGGAAATATTTTGAAACAGGACTTCACATTGTATATGAAATGGGCTGACACTGAATAAAATCAAGTATGAATATTTGATGTGAGGTTTGAGGAAGGGCATATTTTCAGTTTATCATCTGTGGAAATGTATGAGGAAAGCAATTTCTAGTTGGGGCCAGTGGTCTTTCTAAATAACTGTTTTAAAAGCTACATGTATTTAGGATAGGTCAGCATTGTTCCACAGATACAAGGGGTGAAACAGCCCCTGATGCTACTTGAAAGTCCCTCATCTGGTAATGCATATAAAGGACCTTTGATATGGGCTTTCTGGATTTCTAAAGAAGATACAGTACATAAAAATGAAAAGAGAAAATAGACTGTAAAAAACAATTTGTGAGAGACAGAGATTACACTGTCAACCCCATAAGAATGACTGATGGGACAGGTCTTAATAGACAAAACATATGACTCAGGCAGCCTTGTCAACATGTGTCCTGACCAAAATTTTCTCTTTCAGCAGAACTACAGCCAGAGATACACCAATGTCCCTCCTGCTCTCTGGCATTCTCCAGTCAGAAATTCCTCAGTCAACATGTGGGATACAATCACCCCTCTCAAATTTTTCCAGAAACATCTGCAAGAAAACACCTCCAATCAGAGGATCCCTGCCCAGAGGATCCAAATCAGCAGCAGCACCATACTGATACACACAGCTGGGATGACAAAGCTGAAGGTCAAAAGGACAAAGGAAAGTCCAAACATTTGCTTAAAAGTACCAGTCCAAGGAGGAATTCAAGGGCCTTTTTTAAAACTCCCAAGGGAAAATTGGGAAGCTCTAGTGAGCAAGAGAGAATGCTGCAGGAAGCACCCATCAGAGGCCAGAGAGTGAATTCAGTGGACACACAAAAACTGTCTATGAGAGTAGGAATTTTGAGAATTGTACCTGTCAAGTATAAAGAGTTTGGGCAAGGCTTTGATGATGGGTCACATCTCCTCAGACATCAGAGGACACACTCAGGAGAGAAGACCTATGTTTGCAGGGAGTGTAAGTGAGGCTTTTCACTGAATTCAATTCTCCTGAGACACCAGAGGACACACTCAAGAGAGAAGCCCTATGTTTGCAGGGAGTGTGAGCAAGGCTTTTCACAAAAGTCAGCTCTCCTCAGACACCAAAGGACACACTCAGGGGAGAAGCCCTATGTTTGCAGGGAGTGTGAGAGAGGCTTCACACGGAAGTCATATCTCCTATACACCAGAGGACACACTCAGGGGAGAAGCCATATGTTTGCAGGGAGTGTGAGCGAGACTTTTCACAGAAGTCAGCTCTCCTCAGACACCAAAGGACACACTCAGGGGAGAAGCCCTATGTTTGCAGGGAGTGTGAGCGAGGCTTCACACAGAAGTCATCTCTCCTCACACATCAGAGGACACACTCGGGGGAGAAGCCCTATGTTTTCAGGGAGTGTGAGCGAGGCTTCATACAGAAATCAAATCTCCTAATACACCAGAGGACACACTCAGGGGAGAAGCTTTATGTTTGCAGGGAGTGTAAGCAAGGCTTTTCACTGAAGTCAACACTCCTCAGACACCAGAGGACACACTCAAGAGAGAAGCCCTATGTTTGCAGGGAGTGTCAGCAAGGCTTTACACAGAAGTCAACTCTCACTTGACTATCACTAATCTCCTACTATTATAGCATTGCTGTAGATCTTACCCTTTATATTCATCAAAGTCTGCTTTATATATTTAGGTGCTCCTATATTAGGTGCATAGATATTTATGATGGTTATATCTTCCTGTTTGATTACTCCCTTTATAATTATATAGTAAATTTCTTTATCTCTTACTATAGTCTTTGTTTTAAAGTCCATTTTGTCTGACATTAGTTTTGCCACCACAGTTTTTTTTCATTTTCATTTGCATGAAATATTTTTTTCCATCCTTTTACCTTCAGTCTATGTGCATCTTTTGTTTTAAGGTGTGTCTCTTTGTTGTTTTTGTTTGTTTTGTATTTTTCTGTAGTTGGAAAATGGGAGGCAGTCAGACTCCTACATGTGCCCGACCGGGATACACGTGGCATGCCCACCAGGGGGCTAAGGCATGTCTCTTGTAGACAGCATATGTACAGGTCCTGTTTTCTTTTCCATGCAGCTATCCTATGTCTTTGATTGGATTATTTAATCCATTTACATTTAAGGTTATTATTGATAAGTAGTTGTTTAGTGCCATTTTATTCTTTAAAGCTGTATTTATTCTTTGCTATATTCTTTTCCCACTTTAATCTGTTTACAACAGACCCCTTAACATTTCCTGCAACACTGGTTTGGTTGTAATGAATTCCTAATTTTTTAAAAAAATATTCTCTCTTGCCTTTTATTTGTTTTTATTTTTTTCAATTTTTTTAATCTTTTATTTTTATTGAAATCAGAGACAGGAAGGGGGGTAAGAGGGAGACAGAAGCATCAATCTGTCTCTGTATGTGCCCCAGCCAAGGACCGGACCAGCCACCTCTGCATTGCAAGACAATTCTGCTGCCAAGTGAGCCATCCAGCCAGGGCCTAATTTTTGTTTTTGTTTTTGGGGTTTTTTTTGTTTTTTGTCTGGGAAGCTTTTTATTTTTCCTTCAATTTTAAATGATAGCCTTGCTGGATAAAGTAGTCTTGGTTGTAGGCTCTTGTTCTGCATTACTTTGAGTATTTCTTGCCATTCCCTTTTGGCCTCAAATGTTTCTGTTGAGAATTTAGATGTAATTGTTTTGGGGGCTCCTTTGTAGGTGATAGCCTTCTTTTCATTAGCAGCTTTTAATATTTTCTTTTTATCGCTTAGCTTTGGCATTTTAATTATAATGTGGCTTGGTGTAGGTCTTTTTGGGTTTCTCTTTAATGGAGTTCTCTGTGCTTCTTGAACTTGTGAAATTCTTGGTTGCATCAATTTAGGGAGGTTTTCAGCTATGACTTGATTGAATAAATTTTTTATCCCTAGTGTAAGGTCAGTGGATAGAGGGCTGGGCACGTGGGAACTTAGGCTCTGGGAAATTTGGCTAGGACCGCCCACAGTCAAGCACGCCAAAAAGAAACTTTCTAGGACTCCTTGGAAACAAAGACGATTGACTGTCAGCCAGTAAGATTTCTCTACATCATATTAGCCCGACTGCCCTAGTGGGACCCTTTTTTTAAATATACCCACGCGGTCTGTCCATGTGCGATTTTTTCCTGACCCTCCATCTTGCACACCAGTGAGTCTCGTCCGGGGAACGCTTTGTACTGAATAAAGCCTTTTGAACTTACCACACTTGGTGGCTCTGAGACTTGTTCCTTCCTTCTCGGCGGGGAAAAATACCTTACATTTTGGTGCCGAAAACCCAGGAGGAGTCAGAAGTCTGCAAGGACCACTCCTCTTCCCTTCCCTCCGAGAAAGAACCAGGACCTTCGACCTCCCACCCACTTCAGTGCACGGTGTGGTAAGTTCCCCACCTCCAGCCTCCCCTCGCCTCAGTTCTCTCCTCCGAGAATCCCTGTCCGAAACCACAGCTGCGTCAGGGACTTCTCTTCCAACAGAGTGCATTTGCTTTAGAGACGTCCGGAGCATTTCCACTCTACCTTTTCCGTCCGTGGCCCGACCGTGAGTTTTAGCATGCTAATACTCAAGTCTGACCACTCCGAGAACTGAGGGTGATTATGGGGGCAAAGGGATCCAAATATGACTCTAAAACACCCCTGGTGTGCCTAATCCGGAATCTCTCAAACATTGATCGGTCCTTGAAAAAGAAGAAACTGATTTTCTTCTGTAGCATAGCCTGGCCACAATACCCGCTAAATAACCAGACCAGGTGGCCTCAGGAAGGGACTTTCGATTTTAACATCCTTACTGATTTACGGAATTATTGTCAGGAGGCTGGGAAGTGGTCAGAAATTTCTTATATTCAGGAGTTTTGGCATCTGCGTTCTCGTCCTAAACTCTGTGCCGGTTGCTCTACACCACACATTCTTTTGGCAAGAGAAACCTCAGCTAAACCCTCCGCTCCAGATTCCTCCTCCTTTTCTGACTCCCCTGAGGAACTCTCTTCCCCTCCTGCAAGACTTCCTCGGCTCCCTCGGTCCCATCGAACTCCTCCCCCCTCTTCGCTAGATCCTGCTTTCCCACCTCCAAATGATGCTCTCTCTCTCTCTCCTCTCCAGTCAGCACTCACACCTGATCTCACTCCAGGCCACAAGAGGAAGCCAACCTCCTATGCCCTCTCCATGAGGTGGACAGAGCAGGAGTTGTTCGGGTTCATGTGCCTTTCTCCCTCTCTGATCTGTCTGCAATTGAAAAGCGCTTGGGCTCTTACTCTTCTAATCCTACCAACTATGCCAAGGAATTCCAATATCTCACTCAGGCATATGACCTCACTTGGCATGATCTCTATGTTATTATATCTTCTACCCTTACCCCCGATGAATGGGACCGAATCTCGATGGCAGCGCGAGCTCATGCAGATAAGGTCCACGCCTCAAACCCTCAAGTGCCGGTGGGCCCAGAGGTGTTCCCTGACACGGACCCCAACTGGAATTACCAGGCGGAACAAACAGGTAGGAGACGACGAGACCAAATGATTGAATGTCTGGTAGCTGGAATGCAGGATGCAGCACAAAAGGTAGTTAACTATGACAAGTTAAGGAAAATTACTCAGGGACCTGAGGAAAATCCAGCTCTCTTCTTAAATCGCCTCACTGACACTATGGTCCTCCACACTCATTTAGACCCTACCTCCAATGCCGGGGCCACTGTATTAGCTACTCACTTTATTTCCCAGTCTGCCCTGGACATTCGGAGGAAACTTAAAAAGGCAGAAGAGGGCCCCCAGACCCCTATCAGAGACCTGATGAACATGGCATTTAAGGATTTAACAGTCGAGAGGAACAGGCCGAGGCTGAACGCCAGGCCCGCATGCAGCAGAAAGTATCATTTCAAACCCAGGCTCTTGTGGCAGCCCTAAGGCCAGAGCAACAAGGGCAAGGCACAGAGGGTGCTCGACCTAGGTCCGGGCCACCAAGAGGATCCCCACCAGGAGCTTGCTTTAAGTGTGGCAAGGAGGGTCATTGGTCCCGGCAGTGCCCCTGCCCGAGGCTGCCCATTAAGCCCTGCCCTAACTGCAAGCAGCCTGGTCACTGGCAGAGCGATTGTCCCCTTTTGTCAGCAGGCTCATCCTTGACATCTCGACGTGGAGGACAGGCCACTCAGATGGGAGACCAGGCCAGCCAGGTGGGGCCATCATTTGAATTCCTAAGCCTCGCAGACGACTGATGCGGCCCGGAATCAGAGACCCTCATTGCTCTCTCTGAGCCACGGGTGATGCTACAGGTAGCGGGTAAGTCCATATCATTTCTTGTGGACACGGAGGCTACCTTCTCTGTATTGCCTACATACTCTGGACTTCTAGTTCCCTCACAGGTCTCGGTTATGGGAGTGGGCGGGACCGTTTCTCCTCCTCTTCACACACCACCTCTGACATGCAGTTTGGATGGAATTCCCTTTTCACACTCATTCTTAGTCATGCCATCATTCCCTGTACCCCTTCTGGGTCGAGACATTCTACACAGTCTCGAGGCCACTATGCAGCTGACAGCATCTTCTCACTTACTCCTACTACTCCTGACTAGAGACTCTTCCACTACCACAGATCACTCTAACCTGGTCACACCTCCTATTCCACCGGATGTTGTCAACCCTCAGGTCTGGGACACTTCTACCCCTGTGATAGCAACCCACCACCCACCTGTACACATTCGCTTAAAGAATCCCTCCCAATTTCCATCTAGGCCCCAATTCCCTATTTCAGCAAGTCACCGCCAAGGCCTTAAACCCATAATTACCTGCCTCTTAAACCAAGGCTTACTCATTCCCACGGACTCTCCCTGCAATACCCCCATCCTTTCTGTTCGAAAACCTTCAGGAGCTTATCGCCTCGTCCAGGACTTACACCTAATCAACGAGGCAGTAGTTCCCCTCCATCCAGTAGTCCCTAATCCTTACACATTACTGTCACACATTCCATCAGACACCACTCACTTCACAGTCCTAGGTCTCAAGGATGCCTTCTTTACCATTCCTCTACACCCTGACTCTTACTTTCTGTTTGCCTTTACTTGGACTGATCCGGACACTAATGCAGCCCAGCAGCTTACATGGACCGTCCTGCCCCAGGGGTTCAGAGACAGCCCACATTTGTTTGGACAAGCGCTGGCTCGGGATTTAGCTGCATGCGATCTCGAGACTAGTACTCTTTTACAATATGTAGATGACCTACTTCTCTGCAGTCCCTCCCTGTCTGCCTCAAGAAGACACACAGCTACCCTTCTTAACTTTCTTTCCATGAAGGGATATTGTGTCTCCCCTACTACGGTTCAACTTCACTTTCAGTGTGTAGTCTATCTGGGCATTGCCTTGACACCCTATATCGAACTCAGACCATCCACAGTCTCCAACCACCTACCACCACTGATCAGATTCTTTCTTTCCTTGGTCTAATAGGATTTTTTAGACATTGGACTCCCAATTTTGCTCTCTTAGCCAAACCCCTCTATGAGGCTGCAAAGGATACTCTTACGGGACCTCTCACATGCCCTAACACCATCAAAAGGGCTTTCTGTACCCTTCGAGATGCCCTCATCTCCTCTCCCCCTCTTGCTTTACCCGAATCCAGGTGCCCCTTCCATCTTTTCACTGATGAAAAGCACGGTAATGCTGTTGGCATGTTAATTCAACCTGTGGGGCCTACATACGGCCCTGTGGCATATCTCTCTAAACAACTGGACACCACCATCAAAGGCTGGCAGCCCTGCCTCCAGGTACTGGGTGCAGCAGCTGAACTCACCAAGGAGGCTACTAAGCTCACCCTTTCTCAACCCATCACTGTATTCTCCTCCCACAGGCTCAATGACCTCCTTTCACACAAATCTCTTTCTCTGTTAAGTCCTTCCCACCTACAAGAATTTCACCTCTTGTTCATCAAAAACCCTTCAATCACTCTTTTACCCTCTCTGAGACTCAACCCAGCCACTTTATTGCCAGTTCCAGTGACACTTCCGGAACCCACCCACTCTTGTACGGAACTAATAGATTTCCTCAACAGGCCTCGAGATGGATTATCAGATTCTCCTTTAAAAGATCCAGATCTAATACTCTTTGTAGATGGAAGCTCTGTACAGGGACCCAATGGATGATGATGGGCAGCCTATGCAGTGGTCACCACCTCCTCCACCCTAGAAGCTCAAAAGCTGCCAGAGGGCACCACCTTTCAGAAAGCAGAACTGATTGCTCTCACGCGGGCACTCACTCTGGCCCATGGAAAATGCGTAACTATATATACTGACTCTAAATATGCTTTTCTTATCACCCACAGCCACTCTGCCCTCTGGAAGGAAAGGGGCTTCCTCACTACCAGGGGCTCCCCCATAATCAAGGCTACCCTCATTTCTAAACTTTTGCAGGCATTACAGCTTCCCGCTGAGGTGGCTGTGGTACATTGTAGGGGCCATCAAACCTCTCAGGACCCAGTGGCCTTGGGAAATGCTCAGGCCAACGCGACAGCTCAAAACCTCACCCTGGGAGCCTCCCGATCTCCTCTCATGTTTCTCTCCACCTCCTTGAAACCTTCCTACATTCCTGAGGAAGAACAGACCCTCCTCAAAAAGGGTGGAGACGTGTGCAACCAGAGATGGATATTTCTTGGAGATAGAATTGCCTTACCAAAAGAACAGGCTGAAACTCTCCTTTCTGACATCCACTGTTCCTTACACATAGGGCCAAAAGCTCTCTATCGGTTCTTACAACCACTCTTTTTCTTCCCAGGCCTCCAGCAGACTATCAAAAAGGTGCACACAGCATGTGCTGTCTGTTCCAAAACCTCTACACAAGGGGAACTCTGCCCTCACTTCCCTACTCATCAGCTGAGGGGGCATGTGCCAGGCCAGGATTGGCAGATTGGCAGATTCACTCATATGCCCCCTCACAAAAAACTCCGTTATCTCTTAACCTTTGTTGACACCTTTTCAGGATGGATAGAAGCCTTTCTAACTTCTTGAGAAACAGCAGATACCATTGCCTCCATTCTTATTGAAAATATCATCCCGCGGTTTGGACTGCCGACTACCATCCAGTCAGACAACGACCCGGCCTTCACTGCCCAAATAGTCCAGCAGATTGCCACCTCTCTCAACATCACCTGGAAACTCCACATACCCTATCATCCTCAATCATCGGGTAAAGTGGAGAGGGCCCATGGCATCCTGAAGGGTCAGCTAACTAAACTTTCCATCGAGATCAGGCTCTCCTGGCCAAACCTCCTTCCCCTGGCACTCACCAGAATCAGGGCAACCCCGCAAAACCTCACTGGACTTAGCCCCTTTGAGCTGGTTTATGATAAGCCATTCCTAATCAATCACAGCTTACCTGTCAACCCCCCTCCTCTTGCCGCGTACCTCCCCTTTCTGTCTTTACTTCGCCATCTTCTTAGGGAACACGTGGACCGCACCCTTCCTCCCATAGGGGGTCCAGATGAAACACAGCCAGCGGTCCCCCTCCAACCAGGAGACAGCATTTTTCTAAGGGAGCTCCAGCCTGGCTCCCTGCAGCCCAGATAGATGGGACCCCATATGGTAATACTGACTATTCCTACTGCAGCTAAGCTCCTAGGGCAAACACCTTGGTATCATGTCTCTCTCCTCAAGCTTGCTTTCATACAGGATTGCTGGGAGTCAGAACCACTGGGCCTTACTCGTCTGTGGCTCACAAAAAAATTGGGCCATGCAGACCCTCCTGTTGCTCCTGTCCCTCCCACCAGGAACCTGCCTCCAGAGTGAGCTGAAGCAGGGAGCAATGCTGTTCAGTAAGACTGGCCTGATAAAAGAAGCTTTAATCTGAACTGTCTGCAAGAAAAAAATTAAGCAAAATTCTCTCCTCTTACAACCTGCTTAACTCCTAATAGCAGCCACCTATTCTTACCTGGGATGCCCCTATCCTACCTAAATCTTCTAATTATCAGTGTATAACTCATATTTGTCTCTCTTTTTAAAAAAATTCTTACAGAACTGCACCAACGAAGTTCCTCAACTCATGGTCAAACAGATGTTCCTCTGGACACCCCTCAAAACCACCACCTTCCGATCTCCCCCTTCCCACGATGCCCCTATTCAGCAGGAAGTAGCCAGATGAATAAGCGGCACCCCTTATTAAAACAAAAAGATAGGAATGTAAGGTCGGTGGATAGAGGGCTGGTCACGTGGGAACTTAGGCTGCGGGAACTTTGGCTAGGACCGCCCACAGTCAAGCGCGCCAAAAAGAAACTTCCTAGGACTCCTTGGAAACAAAGGCGATTGACTGTCAGCCAGTAAGATTTCTCTATGTCATATTAGCCCGAATGCCCTAGAGGGACCCTTTTTTTAAATATACCCACGCGGTCTGTCCATGTGCGATTTTTTCCTGACCCTCCATCTTGCATGCCAGTAAGTCTCATCTGGAGAACGCTTTGTACTGAATAAAGCCTTTTGAACTTACCACACTTGGTGGCTCCGAGACATGTTCCTTCCTTCTTGGTGGGGAAAAATACACCTAGTTCTTTCTCTTCTACTTTAGGAACCCCTATGATGCAAATGTTATTTCTCTTCATGTTATCACAGAGCTCTCTTAGAGTTACCTCAGACTTTGAGTCTATTTTCTTTTTTCTGATCTGCTTCTGTGCCTTCATTATCATGTTTTCTAACTTGCTGATTCAACCATCAACTTCATCCATTCTGCTTTTAATTCCTTTTATTGTGTTCTTCATTTCTGATATTGTATATGTCACTTACAACTGATTCATTTTTAATATTTCAATGTTTTATTTATACTTTCTATCTCTTTATTTAGGTGTTCATAATGACCATCCATTGTTGTTCTAAGATCCCCAAGCATCCTAACAATCATTATTCTAAACTCTGTATTTGGCAGTGTGGTTTTTTCCATATCACTCAGTTTCTTTTCTGGAGATTTCTTTTGTGGTTTCATTTGGATTGCACTTTTCTATCTTCTCATTATATCTGTGTGTTGTTTGTAGAGCTGGTTGAGTCTAGGTTTGGTGTTGTCTGCCTTCAATATTTATTTTTGTTATTTCTAGGTCTTCTTGGGTTGTTATCAGCTATTGTTTGTAATCCACTGTCAGGTTTGTCTTTTCTAGTCGAGCCAATTTGAAGTCTTGATTTGTTTATTTTCTTCTGAGTTATCTTGGTTGTAGTCTTGTTTACTGATCTCACCAAGGGGCTTATTTGAAACTGTTCTTGTTTTCCAGATTTGGTTTTTCGCACTGATTGTTCCTAAATTAATTTGTAATCCAGTTTGGTGGTGTGACCTGGGAGTCTGTGCATTTGCCTACTCCACTGCCATCTTCTGGTCTCTTTAGAACAAATATTCCTTGACAAGCCAATGAATTCCTAAGCCCCTTTGATACTGTTTGTTCACTGTATCTGCCATTCTCCAAGCACCAGGTGAAATAAGAAATGGCCATTCACCAATAAGCAAAAAATATCATAGATTTTTAACACAGCACTAACCATAACTTTCTATGAAGATGGAAGAAATTTAAGAAATTTAATTTTTTAAGTGAGAGAAAGGATGATAGATTTCTTAATGTGCCCCAACCAGGATTCACCCAACTACCCCAGTCTGAGGTCCATACTCAGACTAGCTGAGTGATCCTCAGCACCTGAGTTCAACACTTGAACCAACTGAACTATCGAGCTGATGATCAAACGAATCAAGCCACTGGCTGTGCAAGAGAAAGAGAGAGAGAAAGGGGAAATGGAGGGGAAAAGAAGCAGATAGTCGCTTTTCATGTGTGCAGTGATCAGAGTTTGAACCTGGGAAGTCCACATGCCAGGTCAAACCTCTATCCACTTGGAAAACAAGCATTGGCCTGTTTTCTGTGGGCCACCTTTGTATAGCATATAGGGTAAAAGCATAGGTTCAATAGATGCCCAGAAGCCTGGAATGCAGTGCTGTGATCTGAGCTGAGATGCTGGAAACTTTCCTGAGTGAGGTGGGATGATGGTGCTGTTCTTGCCTATAGGGTGGCTCATTCTTTAAGATTTGCTTTATTAATTTTTGGAGAATACAGTTCAATGGGAATCCTTTCAGAGATTACTTAATCTCCAAGAGAGAGAGGAGTATGGATTAGCTGGAGAGGGATAGAATCAGGCATGCAAGAAGTATGATTGTTGGTCCTGGCTGGTTAGCTCAGTTGGTTAGAGCTGCAACCTGTAATACCAAGGTTGAGCCTGTGGCAGGGCACATATGAGAAATGACCAATGACTGAATGTCTAGGTAGAACAATAAATAAATACCTCTCTCTCTTTTTTCTTCTTTTATTTTCTCCTTCTCTTCTTCCTCTTTTTCTTCTTCCTCCTCCTCCTTTTTTGCTCAAAAATGAATCAATTTTTAAAAAGTATGGTTGGGGAAATATTTTGAAAATGGATTTTTCATTGTTTATGAAATGGGCTGACACTGAATATAATCAAGTATGAATATTTGATGTGAAGCTTGAGGAAGGAAATATTGTTAGTTTTCATCTGTCAAAACTATAATGGAAGCAATTCCTAGTTGGATTCAGTGGTCATTATAAAGGACTGTGTTAAAAGCTACATGTACATAGAAAATGTCACCATACAGGGGGTGAAAGAGCCTCTGATGCTACTTGACAGTACCTCATCTGGCAAGGCATAAAAAAACCCTTGGCTTGGGATTTCTGGATTTCTAAAGAAGATATAGTACATAAAAATCAAAATAGAAAAGAAACTGTAAAATAAACTTTGTGAGGGAGAGAGAGAATATATTGTCAACCCCATAAGAATGACTCATGGGACAGGTCTTAACAAAACATAAGACCCAGGCAGCCTTGTCAATATCTGTCCTGACCAAAATTTCTTTTTCAACAGAACCACAGCCAGAGATACACCCATGTTCTTCCTTCTCTCTGACCTTCTCCAGTCAGAACTTTCTCAGTCAACATATGGGATGCAATCATCTCTCTGATATTCTCCCCAGAACAAGAAAACACCTCCAATCAAAGGATCTTTACCCAGAGGATAAAAATCAGCAGCAGCCTCATACTGATACACAAAACGGGAATAAAAGAGCTGAAGGTCAAAAGGTCAAAGAAAAGTCCAAACATTTGATTAAAAGAAACAGGATGAGGAGGATTTTAAGGGCTTTTTTCAAACCTCCAAAAGGACACATGGGAAGCCCTACTGAGCAAGAGAGAATAATACAGAAAGCACCAAGCAGAGGCCAGAAAGTGAATTCAGTGGACACAGAAAAACTGTCTATGAGAGTAGTAATGTTGACAAATGAAGCTATCAAGTATGGAGATTATCTGCAAGGCTTTGATGATGGGTCACATCTCCTCAAAAACCAGAGAACACACTCAGGTGAGAAGAATTATGTTTGCAGGCAGTGTGAGCGAGGCCTTTCAAAAAGGTCAGACCTTCTCAGCACCAGAGGACACACTCAGGGAAGAAGCCCAATATTTGCAAGGAGTGTGAACAAGTCTTTTAACTGAAGTCACATCTTCTCAGACAGCAGAGAACACAATCTGAGGAGAACCCCTACGTTTGCAAGGAGAGTGAGTGAGGATTTTTTTCTTTTTTTAAGATTTTATTTATTCATTATAGAGAGGAGAGAGAGAGAGAGAGAGAGAGAATGGGGGAGGAGCAGAAGCATCAACTCCCATATGTGCCTTGACCAGGCAAGCCCAGGGTTTTGAACTGGCAACCTCAGCATTTCCAGGTTGACACTTTATCCACTGCACCACCATAGGTTAGGCAAGAGCAAGGATTTTCACAGAAGTCAACTCTCTTCATACACCAGAAAACACACTCAGGGCAGAAGCCTTATGTTTGCAGGGAGTGTGAACAAGGCTTTACGGAAAAGTCAGATCTCTGAATACACCAGAGAACACACTCAGGAGTGAAATCCTATGTCTGCAGGGAGTGTTTGCGAGGCTTTACACAAAAGTCACATCTTCTTACACACCAAAGAACACACTCAGGGGAGAAGCCCTATGTTTGCAGGGAGTGTGAACAAGGGTTTACATGAAAGTCATATCTCCTAATACACCAGAGAACACACTCAGGGGAGAAACCTTATGTATGCAAGGAGTGTGAGTGAGGCTTTACACAAAAGTCAAATCTCCTAAGACACCAGAGAATACACTCAGGGGAGAAGCCCTATGTTTGCAGCGAGTGTGAGCGAGGCTTTTCACTGAAATCAACTCTCCTCACACACCAGAGGATACACTCAGGGGAGAAGCCTTATGTTTGCAGGGAGTGTGAACAAAGCTTTTCAATGAAATCAAATCTCCTCTCACACCAGAGAACACACTCAGGAGAGAAGCCACATGTTTGCAAGGAGTGTGAGCGAGGTTTTTCACTGAAATCAACTCTCCTCACTCACCAGAGAATACACTCAGGAGAGAAGCCATATGTTTGCAGGGAGTGTGAGCGATGCTTCACATGGAAGTCTGTTCTTCTGAGACACCTGAACACACACTCAGGGGAGAAACCCTATGTTTTCAGGGTGTGTGAGCAATGCTTTTCACTGAAAGCAACCCTCCTCACACACCAGAGAACACACTCAGGAGAGAAGCCCTATGTTTGCAGGGAGTGTGAGTGAGGCTTTTCAAGGAAGGCACATCTCCTCACAAACCAGAGAACACACTCAGGGGAGAAGCCCTATGTTTGCAGAAAGTGTGAGTGATGCTTTACACAAAAGTCATATCTCATCACGCACCAGAGAACACACTCAGGGGAGAAGCCCTATGTTTGCAAGAAATGTGAATGAGGCTTTTCCCAGAAGTCACACCTTCTCAGACACAATAGAAGACACTCAGTGTAGAAGTGCTATAATTGCAGTGAATGTGAGTGAGGTTTTTCACAGAAGTCAACTCTCCTCAGACTCCAGAGGACACACTCAAGGGAGAAGCCCTTTGTTTACAAGTAGAGTGAGTGAATCATTAGCATTAAATTGTATCTCCACATTTATAGCTCTTACACAGGTCATAACCCAGCTCTGAGAGGACTTCATAGGAAGTTTACTGACCCCTTATTCTCATAAGATTTTAATTAGTATAGAAGTAACTAAACAACTTCTTCACTTTCCTGACAAAAGATGAGCTCAAAAAATAGTTCCTCAATTGATATGGGAATGTCAACAGCAATATTCTCCTGTTTTAATAAATCTTCATAAAACTATGATGCCCACATACCTCATTCTTCCCTTCCCCATCACTGAAAGCAGAGAGTTCCCAAAGAGCCACAGAGAACTCACACTGTCAAGCACAGAAACTCAACCCCTAAATCATGGAAATCTGGAGTCAATTTACATAGATTACTTCCTAGGGAGAGGGATTTGAGACAGACTCACCAGGGAAAGGGATTTTCTTCACTGCCGGGAAGTAGAGGCTTCTCTCCTTGTAGGCTCACCACCCTCCTCCCTTGGCTTTTCTTGGCTTCCATCCTGGTTTTCTCTGACCTCTGTATTCTCTGGTGAAAACCAGGAAGGAATATGTGCATGTGCATGTGCATGTTCGTGTCCCTGGCTCAGACTGGGCAGCTAGTCTCTCTCACTTTCTTCTCATTGTTTCTTCAGAATGAGAATCTTATGGTGGACACCACATGAACTCTAGATCATTGCATAGTGGGTTTCAGTCTAAGCTTTGCCTTCACCAGCTTTGTGACCTAAGGCAGGATTCTCAACTCCTCTTTGCCTGTTTTTTAATATATGAAATGTAAATGGTGCCTGAGCAAGCAGTGGTGCAGTGCATAGAACATTGGAATGGGATGTAGATGACCCAGGTTCAAAACACCAAGGTTGTTGGTTTGAGCACAGGTTCCCCAGCTTGAGTGTAGGGTTGCATGATTGAGGATGGAATCATAGATATGATCTTATGGTCACTGTCTTGAAGTTCAACGTTGCTGGCTTAAGCAAGGAGTCACTTGTGCTTCAGTCTCCTGCTCAAGGCACATATGAGAGACAATCAATGAAAAACTAAGGTGCTCTCACAAAGAATTAATGCTTCTTATCTCATTTCCTTCCTGTTTGTCACAATATGTCCCTTTCTTTGTCTCTCTAAAATAATTTTTGGTTTTTTGTCTCCACACTCTAAAATGAATAAAATAAAATAAAATAACTAGGCCTGACATGTGGTGGCGCACTGGATAAAGCATCTACTTGGATTGCTGAGATTGCTGGTTCAAAACCCTGGGCTTGCCTGGTCAAGGCACAGATGGAAGTTGATGCTTCCTGCTCCTCCCCCTTTATCTCTCTCTCTCTCTCTCTCTCTCTCCTCTATTAAATGAATAAAATAATTTTTTAAAAAAAAATAAAGTAAAATGAATAAATTCTCCAGATCCATGCATATATGGAAGTTGATACTTTCTTCTCTTCCCTCTTCTCTCTCTCTATCTCCACTCTCTAAAATAAATGTTAAAAATAAATAAAATAAAATTGCTATACAATCAGTCTGCAGGATTGGAGATCTTCATTTCAAATGTTTGGAGTCATTTTGGCTCAGATAAACTCCTTAAATCTCCCAGCTTCCATGTTTCTTATTTGACAAGACCAAGTACCTAACCTTGTAAAAATAAACTCTGCCTGATATATGATTACAAAATGGTAAATTCAGACTACTATATTATGGCACTCACATCTGTTAGAACTGCTAAAATTTAAATATGAGCGTACCAATGTCCTCATGTATTCATTAAATCCTAGATGTCACCTGACTAAGCATTCAGCCTATAACTTTGGTATATTAGAATGACACTCTAATTAAGCTTCCTGGCCAGTTCATAACCATGGATTTTATCCAACTCTCATATAAAGATAGAAAATACCTTTTTCAGAACAAGTAGATTACCACAAAAAAAGAAAACCAGTAGAGAGAAAACTTAGTTAACATAAACAGGTAAATGGATCACCTGAGGAAGGAGGTGCAGACCCCCTCTTCACTGAGGAGGAAAAAACAAGAAGAATGCAAGAGAAGAGAGCCTGCATGGGTAACTGAGTCAGACATTTCTAGATTAACTACTTTCTATATAGTTCTTTGAAAAGGTTCCTGGGACCATTTGCTACACAGAGCAAGGAAGATAGAACTTATCTGAAACCCTTTTTTCTTTTTTCCAAAGCTATTAAGAAACCATGTTTACATACCTTAATTAAAAATTCCAAAACTGAGATGACGTCAGAGTAATGGCGGAGTAGGAAGCGATACCGATAAATCTCCCCCAAAACTCAACAAGATCTTCAACCAGAAACAGAAAAACCTATACTTGGAGCTTCCAGATTCTTCGCAATACACCCAAAGGTATGATTGAGTGAAAAATTGGCTAAATATATAACCAAACCCCGAAGGAAATAGGGAGTAAGAAATGCTCCACCTTCCTCACTAACCTAAACAGGGCGGCTTTCTCTGGTAACTGTGAATATAGAAACTGAGGCGAGCAAAGGGGGTGAATAGATCCAGGCCGCCGCAGCAAAAATGGCCGAACCAGGCTGTGGCTCAGAGATCCAAGCCGAGGAAAATCTGATCCTGTGGCAACCCGGGCAATACAAGCTAACACTCGCGCCAAACCCAAACAAAGAAAGACAAGCGGAGCAGCCATTTTACCCGGTCTCCTGGTCGGTGCGCAGTGAGTGGAAGAGAGATTTCTTCCTAAGCCGCGGAAGTGGGTGCCCATGTTGCCCCACGGAGAGGCAGGGTCAGAGGCCTTTCTGTGGGCTGAGGGCAGAGTCTCTGGGCAGCCCCAGCGCCCTGGGAAAGCCACGCACGGGAGGGAGTGAGAACTAATCCCAACGGTGGAGATTTTCCGTGCTGGAGGGTGTTTCACTCAGAGGGAACCGCGGCCGGCCTCATATCCTGGTTTGCGCGCGCAGATAAGGAGTGAGCGATTCCTCCGAGTGCCTCGGCAGTGCGCGCCCGTGTTATCGCACAGAGGGGCAGAGTCAGGGGCCTTTGTGTGGGCCAAAGCGGAATCTCGGGCCGCCCCAGCGCCTTGCAAAAGCCGCACACGGGGACGGAGCGAGACTCAATTCCAACGCTGCAACTTTTCCCTGCGGTAGGGGGTTTCACTCAGAGCGTGAGACTGCTGGCCGGATATCCTGGTTGCAGACAGTGAGTGAGAGTTTCCTCCAAGCGCCCCGGAAGTGGGCGCCCGCTTGTGTTACCGGATAGAGTGGCAGAGCCAGAGGTCTTCGAGTGGGCGGAAAGCCCGCCTGATTATGCTAGCAGCTCTGACTGACTGAGCCTTACCCAGAGCCCTGTGCTGAGTGGAAATAGAGTGGGGAGTTGCCAGCAATTTGAGCCTCTTACTATCCAGGCAGAGGCAGCAGCAACCCCATACCTGGACTATCAGGCTACTAATTGAGGAAGGAAAGACTAGGAGAAAGGCTCCAGGAACACGGACTCTCTCACTGTCGGAGCCTATAAATGCTAATGAGCCTCGACTCCCAACGAGAATAAAGCACAATACATGACATTGCCATAGAGACTTATCAACTGCAAACCTCTACCTGAGCGTGCCAAAGGGGCAGAACCCGGGGTACAGAGTCACCGACCAGGAAGAGGGAGAGAAAAGAAAAAGCAAGAAGATAAACTCTCAAAATCAAGAATAATCTGCAGACTTTATAACCTATCCCATTTTATTATATTTGTTCGTTTGTTTCTCTTATCTTCATTCTTGAGACTTTTTTATCCTCCTCCAATTTGGCCGATTAACTCTCTACCGGTCTTACTCTCTCCTCTCCTTGAACTACACTACCCATAAGTGTTACATCTCCCATTATCATTTCTCTTCTCTTCCTTTCTCTCTATGAGGGTTGCACTCCAAAACCCTTAACTCTCTCTCTCTCTCTCCTTTCTTTTTTCTTCTTTTAGTGGTTCCCTCTTTTTTTCTCTCTCTCTCTTTCTTTTCTCCCTCTATATTAGTTTCTTCCTTTCTCCTTTACATCTCCTCTCATTCAAACCTCAATAACAAACAAATTATCTTATCTGGGACTCAAACCTATGTTTGTGGCATTTTGGGGGGTTTTTACTTCACCTTTTTAACTCACTAGCAGTGCTCCCATCCCTGGCTCTCCATATTATCTAGTTCTTGTTCCACTAAATACAATAGTAAGTTTTTAATTTGTCCCCCCATTTTTCCATTTTCCTCTTATTCCTCTCATCATAACTCTTAGAAAACCAACACCTAAAAGCAAATCATTTTATTCTTGACCCAAATTTTTTCCTTATTTGCTTTTTGTGGGTCCATACGCTCTTTTTTTTTTCTTTTTTCTTTTTTTTTTTCCTTTTATTTTCTTTTTTTTCTTTCTCTCTTTTTTGCCCCTTTATTACTTTTCCCCAATTCAGGCCCTCCATCACAGGCATTGTTTGTTATAACTCACAGTCCACCACAAGATTTTCTCAAGAAAGAGGGGAGAGGAGAAAAGAGGAAAAAAAGAGGGGGGGAATAATTTCCTTTTTTAAAAAATTTTTATTTTATTTTATTTTTCTTTATTTCATTATTAATTTTTTAAAAAAAAACTTTTCGATTTGTTATTTTTTTATTTTTTTTAACTTTTTATTCTTTATTAAATCTCATTAATACTATCAACAAAACCACCCTCAGATGCCATTAAGGAAGAGAAAATCGAATATCATGGATACAAAAGAAAGAGAGGTAACACAGCTAGATGAGGAAAAATCTATGGAGAAAAAATTTAATATATTGGAAACCTTGGAGCTAAATGACAGAGAATTCAAGATAGAAATCCTAAAAATCCTCCGAGATATACAAGAAAACACAGAAAGGCAATATAGGGAGCTCAGAAAACAACTCCATGAACACAAAGAATATATGTCCAAGGAAATTGAAACTATAAAAACAAATCAAACAGAGATGAAAAACTCAATTCACGAGCTGAAAAACGAAGTAACAAGCTTAGCTAATAGAACAGGTCAGATAGAAGAGAGGATTAGTGAAATAGAAGACAAGCAACTTGAGGCACAACAGAGAGAAGAAGAAAGAGACTCAAAAATTAAAAAAATGAGATAGCCCTACAAGAATTATCTGACTCCATCAAAAAGAATAACATAAGAATAATAGGTATATCAGAGGGAGAAGAGAGAGAAAATGGAATGGAGAACATACTTAAACAAATAATTGATGAGAACTTCCCAAGCCTGTGGAAAGAACTAAAGCCTCAAGTTCAAGAAGCAAACAGAACTCCAAGTTTTCTTAACCCCAACAAACCTACTCCAAGGCATATCATAATGAAATTGACACAAACCAACAGCAAAGAAAAAATTCTCAAGGCAGCCAGGGAAAAGAAGAATACAACATATAAAGGAAGGCCCATTAGATTATTATCAGATTTCTCAGCAGAAACTCTACAAGCTAGAAGAGAGTGGACCCCAATATTTAAAGTCCTGAAAGAGAGGAACTTTCAGCCACGAATACTATACCCATCAAAGCTATCCTTCAAATACGAAGGAGAAATAAAAACATTCACAGATACAGAAAAGATGAGGGAATTTATCATCAGAAAACCCCCACTCCAGGAATTACTAAAGGGGGTTCTCCAATCAGATACAAAGAACAAAAAAAAAACAGAGCCACAAGTAAAAGCTCCAAGAAGAACACAATAAAACCAAATTTAAACTGTGACAACAACAAAAAGAAAGAGGGGGAGAAGACGGAGATTAACAGTAGCAAAGGACGATGGAGTGCAAAAGTACTCACAAAATAGTTCGCTACAATGAACAGGGTAGGGACCCTTTTCATTACTCAAAGGTAACCACCATTGAAAAAACCACCACAGAAGCACATGAGATAAAAAAGATAGCAACAGAGGAAAGATGTATGGAATACAACCAAATAAAAACAAAAGATAGAAAAACGAAAGAGAAGGATCAAACAAGACACAAAACTAACAGAAAGCAAGATATAAAATGGCAATAGGGAACTCACAAGTATCAATAATTACACTAAATGTAAATGGACTAAACTCACCAATAAAAAGGCACAGAGTAGCAGAATGGATTAAAAAAGAAAATCCAACTGTATGCTGCCTACAGGAAACTCATCTAAGTAACAAGGATAAAAACAAATTCAAAGTGAAAGGCTGGAAAACAATACTCCAAGCAAATAACATCCAAAAAAAAGCAGGTGTAGCAATACTCATATCGGATAATGCTGACTACAAGACAGGAAAAGTACTTAGAGACAAAAATGGCCATTTCATAATGGCTAAGGGGACACTGAATCAAGAAGACATAACAATTCTTAATATATATGCACCAAACCAAGGAGCACCAAAATATATAAGACAGCTACTTATTGATCTTAAAACAAAAACTGACAAAAATACAATCATACTTGGAGACCTCAATACACCGCTGACGGCTCTAGATCGGTCATCCAAACAGAGAATCAACAAAGACATAGTGGCCTTAAACAAAACACTAGAGCACCTGGATATGATAGACATCTACAGGACATTTCATCCCAAAGTGACTGAGTATACATTTTTCTCCAGTGTACATGGATCATTCTCAAGAATTGACCATATGTTGGGCCACAAAAACAATATCAGCAAATTCAGAAAAATTGAAGTTGTACCAAGCATATTTTCTGATCATAAAGCCTTGAAACTAGAATTCAACTGCAAAAAAGAGGAAAAAAATCCCACAAAAATGTGGAAACTAAACAACATACTTTTAAAAAATGAATGGGTCAAAGAAGAAATAAGTGCAGAGATCAAAAGATATATACAGACTAATGAAAATGACAATACGACATATCAGAATCTATGGGATGCAGCAAAAGCAGTGATAAGAGGGAAGTTCATATCGCTTCAGGCATATATGAACAAACAAGAGAGAGCCCAAGTGAACCACTTAACTTCCCACCTTAAGGAACTAGAAAAAGAAGAACAAAGACAACCCAAAACCAGCCGAAGAAAGGAGATAATAAAAATCAGAGCAGAAATAAATGAATTAGAGAACAGAAAAACTATAGAAAAAATTAATAGAACAAGGAGCTGGTTCTTTGAAAAGATCAACAAAATTGACAAACCCTTGGCAAGACTTACCAAGGAAAAAAGAGAAAGAACTCATATAAACAAAATCCAAAATGAAAGAGGAGAAATCACCACGGACACCGTAGATATACAAAGAATTATTGTAGAATACTATGAAAAACTTTATGCCACTAAATTCAACAACCTAGAAGAAATGGATAAATTCCTAGAACAATACAACCTTCCTAGACTGAGTCAAGAAGAAGCAGAAAGCCTAAACAGACCTATCAGTAGAGAAGAAATAGAAAAAACCATTAAAAACCTCCCCAAAAATAAAAGTCCAGGCCCTGACGGCTATACCAGCGAATTTTATCAAACATTCAAAGAAGACTTGGTTCCTATTCTACTCAAAGTCTTCCAAAAAATTGAAGAAGAAGCAATACTTCCAAACACATTTTATGAGGCCAACATAACCCTCATCCCAAAACCAGGCAAGGATGGCACAAAAAAAGAAAACTACAGACCAATATCTCTAATGAATACAGATGCTAAAATACTAAACAAAATACTAGCAAATCGAATACAACAACATATTAAAAAAATAATACATCATGATCAAGTGGGATTCATCCCAGAATCTCAAGGATGGTTCAACATACGTAAAACGGTTAATGTAATACACCATATCAACAAAACAAAGAACAAAAACCACATGATCTTATCAATAGACGCAGAAAAGGCTTTCGATAAAATACAACACAATTTTATGTTTAAGACTCTCAACAAAATGGGTATAGAAGGAAAATATCTCAACATGATAAAGGCCATATATGATAAACCATCAGCTAACATCATATTAAATGGCACTAAACTGAAGGCTTTCCCCCTTAAATCAGGAACAAGACAGGGTTGTCCACTCTCTCCACTCTTATTTAATGTGGTACTAGAGGTTCTAGCCAGAGCAATCAGACAAGACAAAGAAATAAAAGGCATCCATATCGGAAAAGAAGAAGTAAAGGTATCACTTTTTGCAGATGATATGATCCTATACATCGAAAACCCCAAAGCATCCACAAAAAGACTACTAGAAACAATAAGCCAATACAGTAAGGTCGCAGGATACAAAATTAACATACAGAAGTCAATAGCCTTTCTATATGCCAACAATGAAACAACTGAGAAGGAACTCAAAAGAATAATCCCCTTCACGATTGCAACAAAAAAAATAAAATACTTAGGAATAAACATAACAAAGAATGTAAAGGACTTATATAATGAAAACTATAAACCATTGTTAAGGGAAATCGAAAAAGATATAATGAGATGGAAGAATATACCTTGTTCTTGGCTAGGAAGAATAAATATAATCAAGATGGCTATATTACCCAAAGCAATATACAAATTTAATGCAATTCCCATCAAAATTCCAATGACATTTTTTAAAGAAATAGAGCAAAAAATCATCAGATTTATATGGAACTATAAAAAACCCCGAATAGCCAAAGCAATCCTAAAGAAAAAGAATGAAGCTGGGGGCATAACAATACCTGACTTCAAACTCTATTATAGGGCCACGACAATCAAAACAGCATGGTATTGGCAGAAAAATAGACACTCAGACCAATGGAACAGAATAGAAAGTCCAGAAATAAAACCACATATATATAGTCAAATAATTTTTGATAAAGGGGCCAAAAACACACAATGGAGAAAAGAAAGCCTCTTCAATAAATGGTGCTGGGAAAACTGGAAAGCCACATGCAAAAGAATGAAACTGGACTACAGTCTCTCCCCCTGTACAAAAATTAACTCAAAATGGATCAAAGATCTAAACATAAGACCTGAAACAATTAAGTACATAGAAGAAGACATAGGTACTCAACTCATGGACCTGGGTTTTAAAGAGCATTTTATGAATTTGACTCCAATGGCAAGAGAAGTGAAGGCAAAAATTAATGAATGGGACTACATCAGACTAAGAAGTTTTTGCTCAGCAAGGGAAACTGATAACAAAATAAACAGAAAGCCAACTAAATGGGAAATGATATTTTCAAACAACAGCTCAGATAAGGGCCTAATATCCAAAATATACAAAGAACTCATAAAACTCAACAACAAACAAACAAACAATCCAATAAAAAAATGGGAAGAGGATATGAACAGACACTTCTCCCAGGAAGAAATACAAATGGCCAACAGATATATGAAAAGATGCTCATCTTCTTTAGCTATTAGAGAAATGCAAATCAAAACGGCAATGAGATACCACCTCACACCTGTTCGATTAGCTGTTATTAGCAAGTCAGGTAATAGCAAATGTTGGAGAGGCTGTGGAGAAAAAGGAACCCTCATACACTGTTGGTGGGAATGTAAAGTAGTACAACCATTATGGAAGAAAGTATGGTGGTTCCTCAAAAAACTGAAAATAGAACTACCTTATGACCCAGCAATCCCTCTACTGGGTATATATCCCCAAAACTCAGAAACATTGATACGTAAAGACACATGCAGCCCCATGTTTATTGCAGCATTGTTCACAGTGGCCAGGACATGGAAACAACCAAAAAGCCCATCAATAGATGACTGGATAAAGAAGATGTGGCACATATACACTATGGAATACTACTCAGCCATAAGAAATGATGACATCGGAACATTTACAGCAAAATGGTGGGATCTTGATAACATGATACGAAGCGAAATAAGTAAATCAGAAAAAAACAGGAACTGTATTATTCCATACGTAGGTGGGACATAATAGTGAAACTAAGAGACATTGATAAGAGTGTGGTGGTTTAGGGGGGGGGAGGGGGAATGGCAGAGGGATAGGGGGTGGGAGGGGCACAAAGAAAACAAGATAGAAGGTGACAGAGGACAATCTGACTTTGGGTGGTGGGTATGCAACATAATTGAACGACAAGATAACCTGGAC
Organism: Saccopteryx bilineata; assembly: GCF_036850765.1. Lineage (NCBI taxonomy): Eukaryota > Metazoa > Chordata > Mammalia > Chiroptera > Emballonuridae > Saccopteryx > Saccopteryx bilineata. The sequence continues at coordinate 12,728 of NW_027095514.1, read as the reverse complement.
TTGTTATCTTTGAATATATATATCCTGATTTATTGATGTCACCCCATTAAAAAAATAAAATTATAAAAAAAAAAGAAAAAAAAATTCCAAAACTTATTCTCTAATTCAACCTAAATTCACCCTCTCATCCTGGAGTCATGAGAGTGACATGTACCTCTAGACAAAGGGATCACGAGCCCCTTGCATGAATATTTGTATTCTGTAAAAGGTATATAAGATGTAAGAAATCTAACTTCATGGAGCACGCATTTGAATTCCTCTTTGGGGATCATGCTGCTCCACCAGATAAATAAATTCTGCTTTTTTCATCAAGTTTTCTGAGCGTTTTTGTCTTGCCTTGACTCCTGCAATACAACCACTGACAGATAATGCACTGTAACCACCCCTGTTTCTCCTTACTGCCACCAAGGGGTTCCAAAAATGCACACGGTCTAACAGCAAAGACACAGACTGAGGACATATTTAAAAGGGACCATATTGCAGTATAAAGCAAGTGACAACAAACTTTAAAGATTTAAAATTATATAACCTGTTTCCACCTCTCATAACAGCTGACCTTGATATCTTTATTAACAGATAAACCAGGAAGTTTTTTTTTACTTACACTATAAAATACAATTTTAAATATTCTGTAACATACATGGTAATTAGAATTCTAAAATAATTTTATCTACTGAAGGAAAATAATTTTAAAAAACCTATGGTGCCCTGAACAGATGGCTCAGTGCATGGAGTGTCCCCCTGTGTGCCAAGGTTTTGGTTTTGTCACAGGTCCCAGGACTAAAGAGAAGTGACCAAGAAATAATTTTATGCTTCTCTCTCTCAAATTAATTTAAAAAAATATAAAAATGTAATGCAAAAATTTGTGATACACCTGCAATATACCTAGTGCATTTCTCTCAATAGAAAGGCAGAAAACAAAGAAAAAAGAAAAAACTAAAAATCGCAGATATCTCTTCAAACCATATTTCTATTTTTCACCTAGAAAAGACTACTTTTTTTACCATCAACAATCTAATTCTGCACCTTACAGTGTTTCCTGCTCATTTCTGCCTCCCATAGTGCCTCTCCTACACTGGAACCATTTTTTCTATCAGTTTCCCAAAACATGACCAGCAGTACCTTGGAAAATCTCCTCCCAAACCTGAAGCAGAGGGATGATGGGATGACGGACATCTCAGAACACAATGGAGTACTCTACTGTGCCATCAAGCCTACAAATATTGGAACATTTTATCAAATATGACTAAATGGAACCTTGAGACTTCTCCCTGGAGCAGTATCCTGAGTTTTCTAGAATAGAATCTCCCATTAGTTTTGCTCTGTTTTCCCATACAACATCATTACTGAACAGACACCAGAGTCTTTAGACAAATCAGGGCCCCATGGATCATAGACAACTCAAACTGAGCAATGGACCAACTGCCTAATCAAAAAGGAGACTCAGCACCGAACACCAAACATTGCTCTACAGACCCCATCGAGACTATGACACAACAATGCCAGAAACTGACATGGCACCTTGAACACCAGAGTCCATACATCATGTCCTAAAACTGGAGTTGCTTGTGGCCCCACATTGGAACTCGGAAATGAGGTAACATGCAAGGGGTTCTGAGTTGCACAACAGAATACAGATTCAACAACAAACCCTGGAGATAGACTCTCTTTTTCCATCAGTATCTACTTTCCTGCCAATGTGAACATAAAAACCATTACTGAACAGAGAGATCTTAGACAGAATCAGGACCCCAAAGACTCTAGATGACTGAAGCTGAGCATTGGACTGACTTCCAAACCAAAAAGAAAACTTGGCACTGATCTCCAAACACTGGTCCACAGAACCAACTGAGACTAGGAAACACCAATGCCAGAAACTGACATGGTACCTTAGACACCAGAGTTTATATGTCATGCCATAGAACTGTAGCTTCTTGTTGGCCCCACTCTGAAACTCAGATATAAGGCTAGAAAAAAAATACCTCAGACACTGGATGCACAACAGAATAGAGATTTGGCCACAGACCCTGGAGACAGACTTCTGATGTGTAACCAAGACCCCATAACCAAACTTCAGACATGGAACCAAGTGCCTGACCCCACTTGCCGCATGACAGATGCAGAAGCTCAATCTGATACTTACAATGCAAACAGAGCCAGGACTTTATAAAGGAAATATCATAGCTCCCTATGTTCAACCAGGAAGCTAAAATATATATTTCACTACCAGTGTAAATGTAGAAGAAAGAAACATAACTCACAGCAATACCACATTCTACCATACCCCCAAAAATAAAATGAGTAACTGACAGAGGAAAAAGAAACAATGCTTACCCTTAGTTGGCACATGTCCATGATCTCAGCTGCACACGACTCTCCAGGAGTTAGTGCCATAGCCATTCATGTCACAGGACAACTCATCAACACTGTAGTTGATAAAATTTAAAAATATCCTCATACTTTGAAAGTTCTAGCAGCTGGGCTAATAATCAGGTAAAATAATGAGATGGACAAGAAATATTCAACATATAATACATGCTCAAGGAAAATTTGCATTCCCAAGAATACAAGAAAATGAGGTTATATTGTATATATAAGACATTTCAAAAATCTTACTAACAGAATTTTAGATTTTGGGGGAAAATGTTATACATTGATTATAGAGAAATGTGAGGAGACAGAGAGAAAAGGAGGAAAGGAGAAAGCATTACCTCAGAGAAGTTTCCTCCCATGTGTGCCTTTACCCAACAACCCTAGAGTTTTATTTATTTTTTATTTATTTTTTTTGTTTGTTTGTTTTGTATTTTTCTGAAGCTGGAAACGGGGAGAGACAGTCAGACAGACTCCCGCATGCGCCCGACCGGGATCCACCCTGCATGCCCACCAGGCGGCGATGCTCTGCCCACCAGGGGGCAATGCTCTACCCCACTGGGGCATCGCTCTGCTGAAACCAGAGCCACTCTAGCGCCTGGGGCAGAGGCCAAAGAGCCATACCCAGCACACGGGCCATCTTTGCTCCAGTGGAGCCTCGCTGCAGGAGGGGAAGAGAGAGACAGAGAGGAAGGAGAGGGGGAGGGGTGGAGAAGCAGATGGGCGCAAGCATTAATCATCAGTTTTTTCATTGTGACACCTTAGTTGTTCATTGATTGCTTTCTCATATGTGCCTTGACCATAGGCCTTCAGCAGAGCAAGTGACCCCTTGCTTGAACTGGCGGCATTTGGTCCAGGCTAGTGAGTTTTGCTCAAAACAGATAAGCCTGTGCTCAAGCTGTCGACCTCAAGGTCTCAAACCTGGGTCCTCTGCATCCCAGTTCAACACTCTATCCACTGTGCCACCACATGGTCAGGCCAGAATTTTGGATTCTTAAAGGTGACATGGACAGGCCCTGGCCAGTTGGCTCAGAAGTAGAGTGTTGACTAGGCATGTGGAAATTCTGGATTCAATTTTCAGTCAGGACACACAGGAGAAATGCCCATCTGCTTCTCCACCCTTTCCCTTCTCCTTTCTCTTTATCTGTCTCTTCCCCTCTTGCAGTCAAGGCTCCATTTGAGCAGAGTTGGCCCGGCTTCTGAGGACAGCTCCATGGCCTCCACTTAAGGCACTAGAATGGCTTTGGTTGCAGCAGAGCAACACCCCAGATGAGCATAGCATTGGCTCCCAGTGGGCATGCTGGTTGGATCTCAGTTGGGCACATGCAGGAGTCTATCTGTCTGCCTCCCCCCTGCTTCTCAGTTCATAAAAAAAAGTGACATGGATAACATGCACCTAATTTGAGAACATGTAACAAACCTGACAGATTAGATTTGTTGGGAAACACAAAACCTATTAAACACAAGAAATAAGGTAAGGTGTCAACAAGCTGTTCCTTGGAGTCTTCATGTTAACAACAAGGTGATTGTACTTAAGTTCTTTTCTAAAACTACCATGGGCACAGAGTGAAAACAGAGTAGCACGCTGCAAACATATTGAAAAGGGACAACAAAGCAACAGAAAGCAATATCTAACCAGCTTTCAGGTTTGAAAGAATATAAAATGTGTGTTTGGTTTTCAGGGCCATAAACCTGAAATATAGGTTGAAAGAGAGACAGAGAGGGACAGACAGGCAGAAAGGGAGAAAGCTAAGACGCATCAATTCATCATTGCAGCTCCTTAGTTTTTAATTGATTGCTTTCTCATATGGGCCTTGAGTGGAGGCCTACAGCAAAGCAAGTGACCCCTTTTTCAAGCCAGAGATCTTTGGCTTCAAGCCAGTGACCATTGGGCTCAAGTCAGCAACCATGGGGTCATGTTTATAATTACAAGCTCAAGCCCATGACTTTGCACTCAAGATTCTAAGCTCCTGCTCAAGCTGGATGAGCCTGCACTCAAGCTTGAGACCTCAGGGTTTAAAACCTGGGTCCTCTGCATTTTAGTACGATGCTGTATCCACTGCGCCACTGCCTGGTCTGGCTAAAAATATTAATAAAAGAGACACATGAGCTCCTTATGCTTTAAGGAATAAATGATATTTTCTAAATAACCCCTCCAAACACATCACAATTAGAAATATAAAATAACTTCAAATTAATGATTAAATACTACATTAAAGAAAGCCTATGGGGCACTGGCCATGTAGCTCACTGCATACAGCACTGTACCAAACACCAACGTGACAAGTGTGAGCCCCATTGTTGGCACTTACAAGGACCAACCAATGAGCACCTAACTAAATGGAACAACTACATGGAACAATGAGCATGCTTCTCTCTCTCTCTCTCTCTCAAGTCAATAAAATAATTAAAATCCTAGAAAAAATTGAGTAATAAATCTGCAATGTGCCTCACACTTTTCTCTTAGGAGAAAGGTAGAAGAAATGGCAAACAAACAAACAAATTAACAAAAAACTCAGATCTCTTTTAGGACCATGTTTGTATTTTTTGGCTGGGACTAATTTTTTCTTGCTGTAAACCATCTCAGGTCTGTACCTCCCAGAGTTTTCCACCCACTTTTGACTCCCATGGTGCCTCTCCTACAATGCAACTATTTACCTCTTGCTTCCCCAAAACACCTGGTGGCAGTGCCTTAGGGAAACCCCTACCAAACCTGAGCCAGAGGGCTAAGGGGACAATGGACTTCTCAGGACACAATGGTTTCCTCTAATGTGCCATGAGGCCTATGAATACTGGAGCCTTCTATCAGATTAAACTAAATGGAACCGTGAGGCTTCTCCCTAGAGCAGGCATTCCAAGTTCCATAAAATATAGTGTCCAACTCTCTTCTCTCTCTTTCCCCATCCATATCTACCTTCCTGCCAACATGAACACAACAAGCATTACTGAATAAGCATAAGAATCCATAAAAAATTTTAGCTCACAAGGATTAAGAAGGAGAATGTTACAGTAATATAATATTATAGTAATTAAACACATAGAAATATAGAAAGTATAGAAGATATATAAAAATGTTAGAATATAATATTAAAAGCTTCTAAGATAAGTGAATAACCTATACCCTTTGGGTAGAAGCTAATCTAGTGTATAGGGATATGATAAGCTAGACCATGCCCTTATCTCAGGGCCCAGTTAGTATGTGTGTGTGAAATTATATATAGAAAAAAAGAGCTCTCCGCAAAAAACTCCTTAAACCTGGCTTAATGTGACTATTTTGTAGATTAACAAAGAAAGCTCTCTGCAAGGAAATCCCAAAAAGTGGTTTGATATGATAATCCAGTGATTAACACCTGTTAGAAGGTGTATGCCAGAAAGGGTAGTAAAGCCAATGGGTCCCCAGCTGCAGTTAGTCGTCCAGACTCCAAAATTGAATGTGGAGTGTCCATGCTGGCTTCTCTAAACAAGGACAGCTAGACAAGCACGCTGATGGTGCCCCATTAAGCTGTACACAGGTATGCCATGTGATCTGTGAGTAATGAACTGCCTGTATGATTCTTACAATTAACTTTTGTGTTGCCCATGTCTTTCCTTTGGTGGTGATTGGTCTCTGTACCACTAAGTAGAATCCATATATCCCCCTCAAGAGTAGTCTCAAAGAGGCTACCAGCTTTGCTGTTAAGCAGAAGTGTCACACGTTATGGGGAAGTCAAATCTGGTATCCCTGAGCTACTTAAAGCTTAGAATCTACTGTGACAGGAGAGCACTTCTCTAGGAAGCCAGTGTCTCTTTGAGGCCGATGTGGACAAAAAAGGGACCTCATGCTGAACTGACAAGCTCTGGGGAGGCTTGCATAGTAGCCTTACAAACTCATAGACCTAAAATAACGACACAGGATGGTCTGAAATTGAAACTTTCTAACTAAAAGCAAGCAGTTTGTGGTGGGTAGTATAGAGAGGTATTTTTCTCTAACAAAGGTCAAAGGCTTACTTTATGTGAGCCTGTCTGTTGTCTTTTGCATCTACAATAATGTACCTGATAATGGCACCAGGAAAACTCAGGTCCAAGAGGCCTTCTCAGGCGAGAATAAATTCAGGAAGAAAATAGGTTGCAGTGTTCAAGCAAAGCAAGCAGTTTCTTAAGCAAAGTTGTGCACTTTGCACAAGACACGAATGGGCAAATCAACTCATCTAAGCACCACTACCTGTTGGGATCTTAGAGATCATATACTTTTTAACTTCCAAGGTTGCCTTTCACTGATATTCTGACTAACATACAGTATTTCAAGGCTGTTTGAACATTTGCTGATTTTGTTCTGGCAGACAGTGTGATTGCTGACACCCCCCCCTCCTTCAGTTGGTGAGATAAAACCCCTCTGTTTTCTCTCCCCTTTTTCTGTCCTGATGCCTGTCTATCCTATCTAAAAATAGCATGTCTTTGAAATATAAAGGTAATATTTTCCTGCAATCCTCAGAGCAAGCATATCAGCAAAGCAGAATCCAACAATTCTTATTGTTGTTATTATCACGGTCCTTGTTAGCTATCTTATTCCTGCCCACATAAAAGAAATTTCAGTATATACATTTTTACTTTTCATCAGTGCCACAGATTTCTGACTTTTATGTTCTCGTTCTCGGCCTCCCTAATCTATCCAAATCAATTTCATGTAACTCCCGTTTTCAACTTTGATTCTGATGTACAAAATGTAAGAATCCAGAAAAGACCAGAGTAACAGGCTTTATTGAAAGGAAGAAAGCAACTGTTCCAGGCACTTTTCCAGGGAGAAGGGCACTGGTACCAGACTACGAGGTGAATTTTATAGGGCTTGGGAGAGCCTTAAGCAAGTATTGAGTCAGAAGTTCTAGTATGTTCCCTTCTGCGGTTTTACGGTTTTGACTTTATGGAATGATTCTCCTTGAGGCGGTTGACCAGCATCCTGGAACTCTTCTGCCTCAGGGGTGATGGTTCAGTAACTCAGGGTGAGGTCACATAGCCAGGCGAACAACTAAAGGGCAGTTGGAAGTTTTAGTAAATTCATATATCTATCATTTCTCAACTCTGTGGTATGATAAAAAGGAAAATAAGTGGGGGAAAAAAAAGGGTATGAGGTTCAAAAAGGAGGTTTGTCACGGACCGACTATCTTCTGGAGCTACTTCTTGCTCTAGTTAGAAGCCTCCTTCATGGACCTCTCCATGGGGCAGTTGGAGTATGGGTTGTAAAAGCACTTCATTAAAGGTAATTCTGGAGATTTCTTTCATTTGGGCCTGCAGAATTTGATAAAAAAAGGGGGGGCAAGCAGTAAAATTAGGCAAAGATTAGAATTGGTCCTATAATTGGTGCTAGCATTGAGAACAAGGTTTTTTTTTTACTATTGTTCAAAGTAGGAGTTAATTTATAGGTTTGCTGATATAGGGTTTCAGATTTTTCTGTTTTGTGAAGGCAGGTTTTAGGGTTGGTGTGTAGGGTTAGGTAAATTTTTCCAATTTTCTGATTGGTGAATGTCTGCATGCGGTTCTGTAGAGAGTAGTGAACCAACATAAGAGGCAGGGTCCAAAATTTAGAAAAATAAATAAGAGAATGAGTGGAGCAATAAAAGGCAAGAGTCAAGACACACAGTTTGTGTGAAACCACTGATTCCATGACTGGTTTCTCTTTTATAAATTCACTGAGCTTCAGAGAGAGAGAGAGAGAGAGAAAGTGGGAATAAGTCAAGGTAGTGAGCAGTCCCCATGCCACTAGACCTATTTTTATAGAAATTCTTAAAGCAACAAGAGGAGGAATCACCTGTATAGCTCGTTTGGTTCTTAGATTGATGGGTAGTGTACTAGGAATTGGAAGAGGCTCTTGTGGTGGGATTAGTTTGATAATTTGGGTGAGATAGATTAGGGTACATGTTTCTGTCCAATTAGTAGGAAGACATATATAGGTGTTGGTCCCACAAAAGTAGAAAGTCCGTGATTGGGTGAGGCAGGCTGAAAGGAGAATAGAGAATAGAAGAACAGGTCCTTGCCGGTTGGCTCAGTGGTAGAGCGTCGGCCTGGCATGCAGGAGTCCCAGGTTTGATTTCTGGCCAGGGCACACAGGAGAAGTGCCCATCTGCTTCTCCACCCCTCCCCCTCTCCTTCCTCTCTGTCTCTCTCTTCCCCTCCCAGAGCGAGGCTCCATTGGAGCAAAGATGGCCTGGGTGCTGGGGATGGCTCCTTGGCCTTTTCCCCAGGCGCTAGAGTGGCTCTGGTCACAACAAAGTGATGCCCCGGATGGGCAGAGTGTTGCCCCCGGTGGGCGTGCCAGGTGGATCCCGGTCGGGCGCATGCGGGAGTCTGTCTGACTGTCTCTACCTGTTTCCAGCTTCAGAAAAATACAAAAAAAAAAAAAAAAAAAACAAAGACAAAAAAAATCCAGAGAATAGAAGGACAAGGGGTCAGTTTTGTTTCTCTGTTTCTGAGTTCCAGATGGTCAGGGTGGAGGAAAGAGCTATTCCAATAAGTGGGGAGATTAGAGGATTGTTAACTGGGGTGACTAATTAAACATTCTTCAGAAACCAAATCTCTGACTGTTTAAATTCGTTTTTCTTGATACAAACTTCCTACAACCTGCACAAATCTTCTACAACTTATATAAATCTTCAACTTTCATAAACTTTCTTATTCAGAAATAACTGGTTTTTATAACAATTTCCTTTTTCTTTCAAAATTATTTTCATACCTTATACCTTCTATTATCAAAAGCACACAATTTTCTTTCTAGTTAGAACTCTTGACTTAAACATTTTTTTTAAATAATTTTATTTTTTTAATGGGGTGACATCAATAAATCAGGATACATATATTCAAAGATAACAAGTCCAGGGTATCTTGTCATTCAATCATGTTGCATACCCATCACCCAAAGTCAGATTGTCCTCCGTCACCCTCTATCTTGTTCTCTCTGTGCCCCTCCCCCTCCCCCTTTCCCTCTCCCATTCCCGCTTCCCCCCCCCATAACCACCACACCCTTATCAATGTCTCTCAGTTTCACTTTTATGTCCCACCTACGTATGGAATAATGCAGTTCCTGTTTTTTTCTGATTTACTTATTTCGCTTCGTATCATGTTATCAAGATCCCACCATTTTGCTGTAAATGTTCCGATGTCATGATTTCTTATGGCTGAGTAGTATTCCATAGTGTATATGTGCCACATCTTCTTTATCCAGTCATCTATTGACGGGTTTTTTGGTTGTTTCCATGTCCTGGCCACTGTGAAAAATGCTGCAATAAACATGGGGCTTCATGTCTTTACGTAACAATGTTTCTGAGTTTTGGGGGTATATACCAGTAGAGGGATTGCTGGGTCATAAGGTAGTTCTATTTTCACTTTTTTGAGGAACCACCATACTTTCTTCCATAATGGTTGTACTACTTCACATTCCCACCAACAGTGGATGAGGGTTCCTTTTTCTCCACAGCCTCTCCAACATTTGCTATTACCTGACTTGCTAATAATAGCTAATCGAACAGGTGTGAGGTGGTATCTCATTGCCGTTTTGATTTGCATTTCTCTAATAGCTAAAGAAGATGAGCATCTTTTCATATATCTGTTGGCCATTTGTATTTCTTCCTGGGAGAAGTGTCTGTTCATATCCTCTTCCCATTTTTTTATGGGATTGTTTGTTTGTTTGTTGTTGAGTTTTATGAGTTCTTTGTATATTTTGGATATTAGGCCCTTATCTGAGCTGTTGTTTGAAAATATCATTTCCCATTTAGTTGGCTTTCTGTTTATTTTCTTATCAGTTTCTCTTGCTGAGCAAAAACTTCTTAGTCTGATGTAGTCCCATTCATTAATATTTGCCTTTACTTCTCTTGCCATTGGAGTCAAATTCATAAAACGCTCTTTAAAACCCAGGTCCATGAGTTGAGTACCTATGTCTTCTTCTTTGTACTTAATTGTTTCAGGTCTTATGTTTAGATCTTTGATCCATTTTGAGTTAATTTTTGTACAGGGGGAGAGACTGTAGTCCAGTTTCATTCTTTTGCATGTGGCTTTCCAGTTTTCCCAGCACCATTTATTGAAGAGGCTTTCTTTTCTCCATTGTGTGTTCTTGGCCCCTTTATCAAAAATTATTTGACTATATATATGTGGTTTTATTTCTGGACTTTCTATTCTGTTCCATTGGTCTGAGTGTCTATTTTTCTGCCAATACCATGCTGTTTTGATTGTCGTGGCCCTATAATATAGTTTGAAGTCAGGTATTGTAATGCCCCCAGCTTCATTCTTTTTCTTTAGGATTGCTTTGGCTATTCGGGGTTTTTTATAGTTCCATATAAATCTGATGATTTTTTGCTCTATTTCTTTAAAAAACGTCATTGCAAGTTTGATGGGAATTGCATTAAATTTGTATATTGCTTTGGGTAATATAGCCATCTTGATTATATTTATTCTTCCTAGCCAAGAACAAGGTATATTCTTCCATCTCATTATATCTTTTCAATTTCCCTTAAAAATGGTTTATAGTTTTCATTATATAAGTCCTTTACATTCTTTGTTATGTTTATTCCTAAGTATTTTATTTTTTTTGTTGCAATCGTGAAGGGGATTATTCTTTTGAGTTTGTTCTGAATTGTTTCATTGTTGGCATATAGAAAGGCTATTGACTTCTGTATGTTAATTTTGTATCCTGCGACCTTACTGTATTGGCTTATTGTTTCTAGTAGTCTTTTTGTGGATTCTTTGGGGTTTTCGATGTATAGGATCATATCATCTGCAAAAAGTGATACCTTTACTTCTTCTTTTCCGATATGGATGCCTTTTATTTCTTTGTCTTGTCTGATTTCTGTGGCGAGAACCTCTAGTACCACATTAAATAAGAGTGGAGAGAGTGGACAACCCTGTCTTGTTCCTGATTTAAGGGGGAAAGCCTTCAGTTTAGTGTCATTTAATATGATGTTAGCTGATGGTTTATCATATATGGCCTTTATCATGTTGAGATATTTTCCTTCTATACCCATTTTGTTGTGAGTCTTAAACATAAAATTGTGTTGTATTTTATCGAAAGCCTTTTCTGCGTATATTGATAAGATCATGTGGTTTTTGTTCTTTGTTTTGTTGATATGGTGTATTATGTTAACCGTTTTACGTATGTTGAACCATCCTTGAGATTCTGGGATGAATCCCACTTGATCATGATGTATTATTTTTTTAATATGTTGTTGTATTCGATTTGCTAGTATTTTGTTTAGTATTTTAGCATCTGTATTCATTAGAGATATTGGTCTGTAGTTTTCTTTTTTTGTGCCATCCTTGCCTGGTTTTGGTATAAGGGTTATGTTGGCCTCATAAAATGTGTTTGGAAGTATTGCTTCTTCTTCAATTTTTTGGAAGACTTTGAGTAGAATAGGAACCAAGTCTTCTTTGAATGTTTGATAAAATTCGCTGGTATAGCCGTCAGGGCCTGGACTTTTATTATTGGGGAGGTTTTTAATGGTTTTTTCTCTTTCTTCTCTACTGATAGGTCTGTTTAGGCTTTCTGTTTCTTTTTGACTCAGTCTAGGAAGGTTGTATTGTTCTAGGAATTTATCCATTTCTTCTAGGTGGTTGAATTTAGTGGCATAAAATTTTTCGTAGTATTCTACAATAATTCTTTGTATACCTACGGTGTCCGTGGTGATTTCCCCTCTTTCATTTTGGATTTTGTTTATATGAGTTCTTTCTCTTTTTTCCTTGGTAAGTCTTGCCAAGGGTTTGTCAATTTTGTTGATCTTTTCAAAGAACCAGCTCCTTGTTCTATTAATTTTTTCTATAGTTTTTCTGTACTCTAATTCATTTATTTCTGCTCTGATTTTTATTGTCTCCTTTCTTCGGCTAGTTTTGGGTTGTCTTTGTTCTTCTTTTTCTAGTTCCTTAAGGTGGGAAGTTAAGTGGTTCACTTGGGCTCTCTCTTGTTTGTTCATATATGCCTGAAGTGATATGAACTTCCCTCTTATCAATGCTTTTGCTGCATCCCATAGATTCTGATATGTCGTATTGTCATTTTCATTAGTCTGTATATATCTTTTGATCTCTGCACTTATTTCTTCTTTGACCCATTCATTTTTTAAAAGTATGTTGTTTAGTTTCCACATTTTTGTGGGATTTTTTTCCTCTTTTTTGCAGTTGAATTCTAGTTTCAAAGCTTTATGATCAGAAAATATGCTTGGTACAACTTCAATTTTTCTGAATTTGCTGATGTTGTTTTTGTGGCCCAACATCTTGAGAATGATCCATGTACACTGGAGAAAAATGTATACTCAGTCACTTTGGGATGAAATGTCCTGTAGATGTCTATCATATCCAGGTGCTCTAGTGTTTTGTTTAAGGCCACTATGTCTTTGTTGATTCTCTGT
>NW_027095513.1:0-74241 GCF_036850765.1 Saccopteryx bilineata | reverse complement strand
CAGCTATGTAACTCTTAAACAGTGCAATGAATTCAAGAACAGACACGTGAAACAAATGATCTCCAATTACTTAAGCATCTCTTATACAAATTCCGTGTGCAACGAATAAGGAAAAGACTGATATGACAATGCATTTAGCAATGTGATAAAAATACATAGGCATGAGTATGTATAGATTTTACTATTTTGTACAGGGGAAAACACACAGTTTGTAGATAGAACATTCTTTTATTCATTTTGTGATGCTAAGCAAATGCAGTACAAGTACATTACAGTTCTCCAAACTGAGTGACTACTAACACTGTTTGACCGGTAGATGAAACAGGTATGTATCTCCTGAAAATAAAGCAGTGAATTTGAACACAGACACGTGAAACACTAGAACTCTAGTATCTCTAGAACCCTTCTTATATGAAACCCGCATACAATGAATAACTAAAAAAGTTAAGTAACAATGTATTTAGCAACGTCTTAATTTAACAAATCGTTCAAAATATATAGTCATGAGTATGAATTGATTTTAATATTTTGTACAGAACAAAAGAGACAGTAGGTAGATAGAACACTCTCTTATTCTTTTTGTGATGCTAAGCAGATGCTGTACAAGTACATTACTTTATCTCTAAACTGAGACTATTTCAGTGACTACTAACATTGCTTTACCTGTAGATGAAACAGGTATGGATCTCCTGTAAATAAAGCAGTGAATTAGAACACTGACACGTGAAACACTGGAACTCTAGTAACTCTAGCACCCTTCTTATATGAAACCCGCATACAACGAATACCTAAAGGAGTTATGTAACAATACATTTAGCAATGTGTTAAAAATATATACCCATGAGTATGATTTTACAATTTTGTAGAGAGGATAACACACAGTTTGTAGATAAAACATTCTTTTATTCATATTGTGATGCTATGCAGATGAAGTACAAGTACATTACTGTTCTCTAAACATAGTATTACTAACACTGCTTAACCTGTAGATTAAACATGTATGTTTCTCCTGTAAATAAAGCAGTGAATTAAAACACTGACACTTGAAACACTGGAACTCTTGTAACTGTAGCACCCTTCTTATATGAATACTGCATACAACGAATAACTAAAATAGTTATGTAACAATACATTTAGCAATGTGTTAAAAATAAATACTCATGAGTATAAATTGATTTTACTATTCTGTACAGAAGAAAACAGAGAGTTAGTAGATAGAACATTCTCTCATTTTTTTTGATGCTAAGCAGATGCAGTACAAGTATATTTCTGTATCTCAAAACTGAGTCATATTTCAATGACTACTAACACTGGTTTCCCTGTAGAGCAAACAGCTATGTAACTCTTAAACAGTGCAATGAATTCAAGAACAGACACGTGAAACAAATGATCTCCAATTACATAAACAACTCTTATACAAATCCCGCGTGAAACGAATAAGGAAAAGACTGATATGACAATGCATTTAGCAATGTGATAAAAATACATAGGCATGAGTATGTATTGATTTTACTATTTTGTACAGGGGAAAACACACAGTTTGTAGATAGAACATTCTTTTATTCATTTTGTGATGCTAAGCAAATGCAGTACAAGTACATTACAGTTCTCCAAACTGAGTGACTACTAACACTGCTTTACCGGTAGATGAAACAGGTATGTATCTCCTGAAAATAAAGCAGTGAATTTGAACACAGACACGTGAAACACTAGAACTCTAGTATCTCTAGAACCCTTCTTATATGAAACCCGCATACAATGAATAACTAAAAAAGTTAAGTAACAATGTATTTAGCAACGTCTTAATTTAACAAATCGTTCAAAATATATAGTCATGAGTATGAATTGATTTTAATATTTTGTACAGAACAAAAGAGACAGTAGGTAGATAGAACACTCTCTTATTCTTTTTGTGATGCTAAGCAGATGCTGTACAAGTACATTACTTTATCTCTAAACTGAGACCTATTTCAGTGACTACTAACATTGCTTTACCTGTAGATGAAACAGGTATGGATCTCCTGTAAATAAAGCAGTGAATTAGAACACTGACACGTGAAACACTGGAACTCTAGTAACTCTAGCACCCTTCTTATATGAAACCCGCATACAACGAATACCTAAAGGAGTTATGTAACAATACATTTAGCAATGTGTTAAAAATATATACCCATGAGTATGATTTTACAATTTTGTAGAGAGGATAACACACAGTTTGTAGATAAAACATTCTTTTATTCATATTGTGATGCTATGCAGATGAAGTACAAGTACATTACTGTTCTCTAAACATAGTATTACTAACACTGCTTAACCTGTAGATTAAACATGTATGTTTCTCCTGTAAATAAAGCAGTGAATTAAAACACTGACACTTGAAACACTGGAACTCTAGTAACTGTAGCACCCTTCTTATATGAATACTGCATACAACGAATTACTAAAATAGTTATGTAACAATACATTTAGCAATGTGTTAAAAATAAATACTCATGAGTATAAATTCATTTTACTATTCTGTACAGAAGAAAACAGAGAGTTAGTAGATAGAACATTCTCTCATTTTTTTTGATGCTAAGCAGATGCAGTACAAGTATATTTCTGTATCTCAAAACTGAGTCATATTTCAATGACTACTAACACTGGTTTCCCTGTAGAGCAAACAGCTATGTAACTCTTAAACAGTGCAATGAATTCAAGAACAGACACGTGAAACAAATGATCTCCAATTACATAAACAACTCTTATACAAATCCCGCGTGAAACGAATAAGGAAAAGACTGATATGACAATGCATTTAGCAATGTGATAAAAATACATAGGCATGAGTATGTATTGATTTTACTATTTTGTACAGGGGAAAACACACAGTTTGTAGATAGAACATTCTTTTATTCATTTTGTGATGCTTAGCAAATGCAGTACAAGTACATTACAGTTCTCCAAACTGAGTGACTACTAACACTGTTTTACCGGTAGATGAAACAGGTATGTATCTCCTGAAAATAAAGCAGTGAATTTGAACACAGACACGTGAAACACTAGAACTCTAGTATCTCTAGAACCCTTCTTATATGAAACCCGCATACAATGAATAACTAAAAAAGTTAAGTAACAATGTATTTAGCAATGTGTTAATTTAACAAAGCGTTCAAAATATATAGTCATGAGTATGAATTGATTTTAATATTTTGTACAGAACAAAAGAGACAGTAGGTAGATAGAATACTCTCTTATTCTTTTTGTGATGCTAAGCAGATGCTGTACAAGTACATTATTTTATCTCTAAACTGAGACTATTTCAGTCACTACTAACATTGCTTTACCTGTAGATGAAACAGGTATGGATCTCCTGTAAATAAAGCAGTGAATTAGAACACTGACACGTGAAACACTGGAACTCTAGTAACTCTAGCACCCTTCTTATATGAAACCCGCATACAACGAATAACGAAAGGAGTTATGTAACAATACATTTAGCAATAAGTTAAAAATATATACTCATGAGTATAAATTAATTTTACTATTCTGTACAGAAGAAAACAGACAGTTAGTAGATAGAACATTCTCTCATTCTTTTTGATGCTAAGCAGATGCAGTACAAGTACATTTCTGTATCTCAAAACTGAGTCATATTTCAATGACTACTAACACTGGTTTCCCTGTAGAGCAAACAGCTATGTATCTCTTAAATAGTGCAATGAATTCGAGTACAGACACGTGAAACAAATGATCTCCAATTACATATACATCTCTTATACAAATACCGCGTGCAATGAATAAGGAAAAGACTGATATGACAATGCATTTAGCAATGTGATAAAAATTCATAGGCATGAGTATGTATGGATTTTATTATTTTGTACAGGGGAAAAAACACAGTTTGTAGATAGAACATTCTTTTATTCATTTTGTAATGCTAAGCAGATGCAGTACAAATACATTACTGTATCTCTAAACTGAGTGACTACTAACACTGCTTTACCTGTAGATGAAACAGGTATGTATGTTTTGTAAATAAAGTAGTGAATTTGAACACAGACACGTGAAACACTAAAACTGTAGTACCTCTAGCACCCGTCTTATTTGAAACCCACATAAAACGCATAATTAAGTGTTGAGTAACTATGCATTTAGCAATGTGTTAAAATATATAATCATGAGTATGAATTGATTTTACAATTTTGTTTTCTGTTACAGCAAAAAACACACAGTTTTTAGATAGAACACTATCTTATTCACTTTGTGATGCTAAGTTGATGCAGTACAATTACATTACTGTATCTCTAAACAGAGTCCTATTTCAGTGACTACTAACACTGCTTTACCTGTAGATGAAACAGGTATGTATCTCCTGTAAATAAAGCAGTGAATTTGAACACAAACACATTAAACACTAAACCTATAGTAACTCTAGCACCCTTCTTATATTAAACCTGCATACAACGAATAACTAAAGGAGTTCTGTAACAATGCATTTAGCAATGTGTAAAAAAATATATAGTCATTAGTATGAATAGATTTTACTATTCTGTACAAAAGAAAACAGACAGTTAGCAGATAGAACATTCTCTTATTCATTTTTGGATGTTAAGCAGATACCGTACAAGTACATTACTGTATCTCTAAACTGAGTCCCATTTCAGTAAATACTAACACTGATTTTCCTGTAAATAAAACAGCTATGTAACTCTTTTAATTAGTGCATTGAATATTAACAGAGAAAAAAGTTGCATGCAACAAATAAGGAAAAGACTAATATAACAATGTATTTAGCAATGTGTTAAAAATATATCCTCATGAGTATGATTTTTTTTTTGGACAGAGGTAAACACACAGTTTGTAGATAGAACATTCTTTTATTCATATTGTGATGCTATGCAGATGCAGTACAAGTATATTACTGTTCTCTAAACTGAGTGACTACTAACACTGCTTTACCTGTAGATGAAACAGGTATGTATTTCCTGTAAATAAAGCAGTGAATTTGAACACAGACACGAGAAACACTAGAACTCTAGTAACTCTAGCACCCTTCTTATATGAATCCCGCATACAACGAATAACTTAAAGAGTTAGGTAACAATGCATTTAGCAACGTGTTAATTTAGCAAAGAGTTCAAAATATATAGTCATGAGTATGAATTGTTTTTACTATTTTATAGAGAACAAAACAGACAGTATGTAGATAGAACACTCTCTTATTCATTTTGTGATGCTAAGCAGATGCAGTACAAGTACATTACTGTATCTGAAAACTGAAACCTATTTCAATGACTACTAAAATTGGTTTTCCTGTAGAACAAACAGATATGTAACTTTAAATAGTGCAATGAATTTGAAAACAAACTCGTGAAACACCTGA
This sequence comes from Saccopteryx bilineata, assembly GCF_036850765.1. Lineage (NCBI taxonomy): Eukaryota > Metazoa > Chordata > Mammalia > Chiroptera > Emballonuridae > Saccopteryx > Saccopteryx bilineata. Next base: position 68,876 of record NW_027095513.1, on the reverse strand, counting down.
GCACCAATTATTTAAACACTTCGTATACAAAACCCACATGCAACGAATAAAGAAAAGACTGATATAACAATGAATTTAGCAACGTGTTAAAAATACATAGGCTTGAGTATGAATTGATTTTACTATTTTGTACAGAGGAAAACACACAGTTTGTAGATAGAACATTCTTTTATTCATTTTGTGATGCTATGAAGATGCAGTACAAGTACAATACTGTATCTCTAAACTGAGTCCTATTTCCGTGACTACCAACACTGCTTTACGTGTAGATGAAACAGCTATGTGCCCTCTGTAAATACAGCAGTGATTTTGAACACAGACCCGTAAAACAGTTGAAATCTAGTAACTCTAGCACACTTCTTATATGACACCCGCATACAATGAATAACTAAAAGAGTTAAATAACAATGCATTTAGCAGTGTCTTAAAAATATATTTTCATGAGTATGAATTGATTTTACTACTCTTTACAGAAGAAAACACACAGTTAGTAGATAGAATATTCTCTTATTCAATTTTGGATGCTAAGCAGACACAGTACAAGTACATTACTGTATCTCTATCCTGAATTTTATTTCAATAACTACTAACACTGCTTTCCATGTAAATAAAACTGCTATATACCTCCTTTAATTAGTGCATTGAATTTGAACACAGATAAAACCTGCATGCAACAAAGAACGAAAAGACTGATATAACAGTTTATTAGCAATGTGTTAAAAATATATAGTTATGAGTATGAATTGATTTTACTATTTTGTACAGAGTAAAACACACAGTTTGTATGTAGAACATTCTTTTATTCACTTTGTGATGCTAAAAAGATGCAGTACAAGTACAACTCTGTATCTCTAAACTGAATCCTATTTCAGTGACTACTAACACTGCTTTACGTGTAGATGAAACAGCTATGTGTCCTCTGTAAATACAACAGTGAATTTGAACACAGAAATGTGAAACACTAGAAATCTAGTAACTCTAGTACCCTTCTTATATGAAACCCGCGTACAACTAATAACTTATAGAGTTCAGTAAAAATGCATTTAGCAACGTGTTAAAATATAATCATGAGTATGAATTGATTTTACTATTCTGTACAGAAAGAAACAAACAGTTAGTAGATAGAACCTTCTCTTATTCATTTTTGTATGCTAAGCAGATGCAGTAAAAGTACATTACTGTATCTCTAAACTGAGACCTATTTCAGTGACTACTAACATTGCTTTACCTGTAGATAAAACAGGTATGGATCTCCTGTAAATAAAGCAGTGAATTAGAACACTGACACGTGAAACACTGGAACTCTAGTAACTCTAGCACTTTTCTTATATGAAACCCGCATACAACGAAAATCTAAAGGAGTTATGTAACAATGCATTTAGCAATGTGTTAAAAATATATACTCATGAGTATAGATTGATATTACTATTCTGTACAGAAGAAAAGAGACAGGTAGTAGATAGAACATTCTCTCATTCTTTTTAATGCTAAGCAGATGCAGTACAAGCATATTACTGTATCTCAAAACTGAGACATATTTCAATGACTACTAACACTGGTTTCCCTTTAGAGCAAACAGCTATGTAACTCTTAAATAGGGCAATGAATTCGAGAATAGACACGTGAAACAAATGATCTCCAATTATTTAAACAACTCTTATACAAATCCCGCGTGCACCGAATAAAGAAAAGACTGATATGACAATGCATTTAGCAATGTGATAAAAATACATAGGCATGAGTATGTATTGATTTTATTATTTTGTACAGGGGAAAACACACAGTTGGTAGATAGAACATTCTTTTATTCATTTTGTGATGCTAAGAAGATGCAGTACAAGTACATTACTGTATCTCTAAAATGAGTGACTACTAACACTGCTTTACCTGTAGATGAAACAGGTATGTATCTCCAGTAAATAAAGCAGTGAATTTGAACACAGATACGTGAAATACTAAAACTCTAGAAATCTAGCACCCGTCTTATATGAAACCAACATACAACGAATAAGTAAAGGAGTTCTGTAACAATGCCTTTAGCAATGTGTTCAAAATATATAGTCATTAGTATGAATATATTTTACTATTCTGTACAGAAGAAAACAGACAGTTAGTAGATAGAATATTTTCTTATTCATTTTGTGATGCTAAGCAGATGCAGTACAAGTACATTACTCTATCTCTAAACTGAGTGACTACTGACACTGCTTTACCGGTAGATGAAACAGGTATGTATCTCCTGTAAATAAAGCAGTCAATTTGAACACAGACACGTGAAACACAAGAACTGTAGTAACTCTAGCACCCTTTTTATTTGAAACCCGCATACAACGAATAACTAAGAGTTTAGTAACTATGCATTTAGCAATGTGTTAAAAATATATAATCATGAGTATGAATTGATTTTACAATTTTGTAAAGAGGAAAACACACAGTTGGGATAAAACACTATCTTATTCACTTTGTGATGCTGAGCAGATGCAGTACAATTACATTACTGTATCTCAAAACTGAGCCCAATTTCAGTGACTACTAACACTGCTTTACCTGTAGATGAAACAGGTATGTATCTCCTGTAAATAAAGCAGTGAATTTGAACACAGACACATGAAACACTAGAACTCTAGTAAATCTAGCACCCTTTTTATATAAAACCTGCATACAACAAATAACTAAAGGAGTTCTGTAACAATGTATTTAGCAATGTGTTAAAAATATATAGTCATTAGTATGAATAGATTTTACTATTGTGTACAGAAGAAAACAGACAGTTAGTAGATAGAATATTCTCTTATTCATTTTTGGATGCTAAGGAGATACAGTACAAGTACATTACTGTATCTCTAAACTGAGTCCTATTTCAGTAACTACTAACACTGCTTTCCCCGTAAATAAAAACGCTATGTAACTCTTTTAATTAGTGCATTGATGTTGAACAGAGACCAAACCCTCATGCAACAAATAAGGAAAAGACTAATATAACAATGTATTTAGCAATGTGATAAAAATATATACTCATGAGGATGATTTTACTATTTTGTACAGAGGAAAACACACAGTTTGTAGATAGAACATTCTTTTCTTCATATTTTGATGCTATGCAGATGCAGTACAAGTACATTATTGTTTTATAAACTGAGTTACTACTAACAAGGCTTTAGCTGTAGATGAAACAGGTATGTATCTCCTGTATATCCAGCAGTGAATTTGAACACATACACGTGAAAAACTAGAACTCTAATAACTCTACCACCCTTCTTATTTGAAACCAGCATACAATGAATAACTAAGAGTTTAGTAACTATGCATTTAGCAATGTGTTAAAAATATATAATCATGAGTATGAATTGATTTTACAATTTTGTACAGTGGAATACACACAGTTTGTAGATAGAACACTGTCTTATTCTCTTTGTGATGCTAAGCAGATACAGTACAAGAACATTACTGTATCTATAAACTGAGTCCTATTTCAGTGACTATTAACACTGTTTTACCTGTAGATTAAACAGGTATGTATCTCCTGTAAATAAAGCAGTGAATTTGAACACAGACACATTAAACACTAGAACTGTAGGAAATCTAGCACACTTCTTACATGAAACCTGCATACAACGAATAACTAAAGGACTTCTGTAATAATGCATTTAGCAATGTGTTCACAATATATAGTCATTAGTATGAATAGATTTTATAATTCTGTACAGAAGAAAACAGATAGTTAGGAGATAGAACATTAATAAAAATTTATAAAAAAACAATACCTGACTTTAAACTATATTAACGTTTTACAACTATCAAAACAGCATGGTATTGACAGAAAAAAAGACACTCAGACCAATGGAACAGAATTGAAACTCCAGAAATCAAACCACTTATATATAGTCAAATAATTTTTGATAAAGGGGCCAACAACACACAATGGAGAAAAGAAAGCCTCTTCAAAAAATGGTGCTGGGAAAACTGGAAAGCCACATGCAAAAGAATGAAACTGGACTACAGCCTGTCCCCCTGTACTAAAATTAACTCAAAATGGATCAAAGATCTAAACATAAGACCTGAAACAATAAAGTACATAGAAGAAGACATAGGTACTAAACTCATGGACCTGGGTTTTAAAGAGCATTTTATGAATTTGACTCCAATGGCAAGAGAAGTGAAGGCAAAAATTAATGAATGGGACTACATCAGACTAAGAAGTTTTTGCTCAGCAAGAGAAACTGATAACAAAATAAACAGACAGCCAACTAATGGGAAATGATATTTTCAAACAACAGCTCAGATAAGGGCCTAATATCCAAAATATACAAAGAACTCATAAAACTCAACAACAAACAAACAAACAATCCAATAAAAAAATGGGAAGAGGATATGAACAGACACTTCTCCCAGGAAGAGATACAAATGGCCAACAGATATATGAAAAGATGCTCATCTTCTTTAGTTATTAGAGAAATGCAAATCAAAACTGCAATGAGATACCACCTCACACCTGTTAGATTAGCTATTATTAACAAGACAGGTAATAGCAAATGTTGGAGAGGCTGTGGAGAAAAAGGAACCCTCATCCACTGTTGGTGGGAATGTAAAGTAGTACAACCATTATGGAAGAAAGTATGGTGGTTCCTCAAAAAACTGAAAATAGAACTACCTTATGACCCAGCAATCCCTCTACTGGGTATATACCCCAAAAACTCAGAAACATTGATACGTAAAGACACATGCAGCCCCATGTTCATTGCAGCATTGTTCACAGTGGCCAGGACATGGAAACAACCAAAAAGCCCATCAATAGATGACTGGATAAAGAAGATGTGGCAAATATACACTATGGAATACTACTCAGCCATAAAAAATGATAACATCGGATCATTTATAGCAAAATGGTGGGATCTTGACAACATTATACGGAGTGAAATAAGTAAATCAGAAAAAACCAGGAACTGCATTTTCCATACGTAGATGGGACATAAAACTGAGACCAAGAGACATTGACAAGAGTGTGGTGGTTACGGAGGGAGGGGGGAGAGGGAGACGGAAGTGGGTGTGGGAGGGGCAAAAAGAGAACTAGATAGAGGGTGACAGTACAATCTGACTTTGGGTGATTGGTATGCAACATAATTGAACTTTAAGATAACCTGGACATATTACCTTTCAATATATGTATCTTGATTTACTGATGTCATCCCATAAAAAATAAATAAATAAATAATAAAAATAAAAGAAAAAAAGAAAAAATAATAAAGCAGTGAATTTGAACACAGACACATGAAACACTAGAACTCTAGTAACTTTAGCACCCTTCTTATATGAAACCTGCATACAACGAATAAATAAAGGAGTTCTGTAACAATACATTTAGCAATGTGTTAAAAATATATAGTCATTAGTATGAATAGATTTTACTATTGTGTACAGAAGAAAACAGTTAGTAGATAGAACATTCCCTTATTCATTTTTGGATGCTAAGCAGATGCACTACAAGTACAATACTGTATCTCTAAACTGAGTCCTATTTCAGTAAATACTAACACTGCTTTCTCTGTAAATAAAAGAGATATGTAACTCTTTTAATTAGTGCATTGAATTTGAACGGAGAGAAAAGCCGCAAGCAACAAATAATGAAAAGACTAATATAACACTGTATTTAGCAATGTGTTAAAAATATATACTCATGAGTACGATTTTACTCTTTTGTACAGAGGAAAACACACAGTTTGTAGATAGAACATTCTTTTATTCATATTGTGATGCTATGCAGATGCAGTACAAGTACATTACTGTTCTCTAAACTGAGTGTCTAGTAACATTGCTTTACCTGTAGATGAAACAGGTATGTATTTCCTGTAAATAAAGCAGTGAATTTCAACACAGACACGTGAAATACTACAACTTTAGTACTCTAGCACCCGTCTTATATGAAACCCACATACAACGAATAACTAAAGGATTTCTGTAACAATGCCTTTAGCAATGTGTTCAAAATATATAATCATTAGTATGAATATATTTTACTATTCTGTACAGAAGAAAACAGACAGTTAGTAGATAGAATATTTTCTTATTCATTTTGTGATGCTAAGCAGATGCAGTACAAGTACATTACTCTATCTCTAAACTGAGTGACTACTAACACTGCTTTACCGGTAGATGAAACAGGTATGTATCTCCTGTAAATAAAGCAGTGAATTTTAACACAGACACGTGAAACACTAGAACTGTAGTAACTATAGCATACTTCTTATTTGAAACCCGCATACAACGATAAATAAGAGTTTAGTAACTATGCATTTAGCAATGTGTTAAAAATATGTAATCATGAGTATGAATTGATTTTACAATTTTGTACAGAGGAAAACACACAGTTGGGATAGAACACTATCTTATTCACTTTGTGATGCTAAGCAGATGCACTACAATTACATTACTGTATCTCTAAACTGAGTCCAATTTCAGTGACTACTAACACTGCTTTACCTGTAGATGAAACAGGTATGTATCTCCTGTAAATAAAGCAGTGAATTTGAACACAGACACATGAAACACTAGAACTCTAGTAAATGTAGCACCCTTCTTATATAAACCCTGCATACAACGAATAACTAAAGGAGTTCTATAACAATGCATTTAGCAATGTGTTAAAAATATATAGTCATTAGTATGAATAGATTTTACTATTGTGTACAGAAGAAAACAGACTGTAGATAGAAACTCTCTAATTCATTTTTGGATGCTAAGCAGATACAGTACAAGTACATTACTGTATCTCTAAACTGAGTCCTATTTCAGTAAATACTAACACTGCTTTCCCTGTAAATAAAACAGCTATGTAACTCTTTTAATTAGTGCATTGAATTTGAACAGAGAGAAAACCCGCATGCAACAAATAAAGAAAAGACTAATATAACAATATATTTAGCAATGTGTTAAAAATATATACTCAACAGTGTGATTTTACTATTTTGTACAGAGGAATACACACAGTTTGTAGGGATAACATTCTTTTATTCATATTTTGATGCTATGCAGATGCAGTACAAGTATATTACTGTTCTATAAACTGAGTGACTAGTAACACGGCTTTACCAGTAGATGAAACAGGTATGTATCTCCTGTAAATAAAGCAGTAAATTTGAACACAGACACGTGAAACACTAGAACTCTAGTATCTGTAGCACCCTTCTTATATGAAACCCGCATACAATGAATAACTAAAAGAGTAAAGTAACAATGCATTTAGCAACGTGTTAATTTAGCAAAGAGTTCAAAATATATAGTCATGAGTATGAATTGATTTTACTATTTTATACAGAACAAAAGAGACAGCAGGTAGATAGAACACTCTCTTATTCTTTTTGTGATGCTAAGCAGATGCTGTACAAGTACATTAATGTATCGCCAAACTGAGACCTATTTCAGTGACTACTAACATTGCATTACCTGTAGATGAAACAGGAATTGATCTCCTTTAAATAAAGCAGTGAATGAGAACACTGACACGTGAAACACTGGAACTATAGTAACTCTAGCACCCTTCTTATATGAAACCCGCATAGAACGAATAACTAAAGGAGTTATGTAGCAATACATTTAGAAATGTGTTAAAAATATATACCCATGAGTATGATTTTACTATTTTGTACAGAGGAAAACACACAGTTTGTAGATAGAACATTCTTTTATTCATATTGTGATGCTATGCAGATGCAGTACAATTACATTACTGTTCTCTAAACTGAGTGACTACTAACCCTGCTTTACCTGTAGATTAAACACGTATGGATCTCCTGTAAATAAATCAGTGAATTAGAACACTGACACTTGTAACACTGGAACTCTAGTAACTGTAGCACCCTTCTTATATGAAACCCGCATACAACGAATAACTAAAATAGTTATGTAACAATACATTTAGCAATGTGTTAAAAATATATAATCATGAGTATGAATTGATTTTACAATTTTTGTACACCGGAAAACACACAGTTTGTAGATAGAACACTATCTTATTCACTTTGTAATGCTAAGCAGATGCAGTACAAGTACATTCCTGTATCTCTAAACTGAGTCCTATTTCAGTGACTACTAACACTGCTTTACCTGTAGATGAAACAGGTATGTATCTCCTGTAAATAGAGCAGTGAATTTGAACACAGACACATGAAACACTAGAACTCTAGTAACTCTCACACCCTTCTTATATGAAACCTGCATACAACGAATAACTAAAGGAGTTCTGTAACAATGCATTTAGCAATGTGTTAAAAATATATAGTCATTAGTATGAATTGATTTTACTATTCTGTACAGAAGAAAACAGACAATTAGTAGATAGAACATCCTCTTATTCATTTTTGGATGCTAAGGAGATACAGTACAAGTACATTACTGTATCTCTAAACTGAGTCCTATTTCAGTAAATACTAACACTGCTTTTCCTGTAAATAAAACAGCTATGTAACTCTTTAAATTAGTGCATTGAATTTGAACAGAGACAAAACCCGCATGCAACAAATAAGGAAAAGACTAATATAACAATGTACTTAGCAATGTGTTAAAAATATATACTCATGAGTATAAATTGATTTTACTATTCTGTACAGAAGAAAACAGTTAGTAGATAGAACATTCTCTCATTCTATTTGATTCTAAGCAGATGCAGTACAAGTATATTACTGTATCTCAAAACTGAGTCTTATTTCAATGACTACTAACACTGGTTTCCCAGTAGAGCAAATAGCTATGTAACTCTTAAACAGTGCAATGAATTCAAGAACAGACACGTGAAACAAATGATCTCCAATTACATAAACAAGTCTTATACAAATCCTGCGAGCAACGAATAAGGAAAAGACTGATATGACAATGCATTTAGAAATGTAATAAAAATACATAGGCATGAGTATGTATTGATTTTACTATTTTGTACTGGGAAAAAAACACACAGTTTGTAGACAGAACATTCTTTTATTCATTTTGTAATGCTAAGCAGATGCAGTACAAGAACATTACTGTATCTCTAAACTGAGTGACTACTAACACTGCTTTACCTGTAGATGAAACAGGTATGTATCTCCTGAAATAAAGCAGTGAATTTGAACACAGACTCGTGAAACACTAGAACTCTAGTAACTCTAGCACCCTTCTTATTTGAAACCCGCATACAACGAATAATTAAGAGTTCAGTAACTATGCATTTAGCAATGTGTTAAAAATATATAATCATGAGTATGAATTGATTTTACTATTTTGTATATAACAAAAGATACAGTAGGTAGATAGAACACTCTCTTATTCATTTTGTGATGCTAAGCAGATGCTGTACAAGTACATTACTGTATCTCTAAACGGAGACCTATTTCAGTGACTACTAATATTGCTTTACCTGTAGATGAAACAGGTATGGATTTTTTGTAAATAAAGCAGTGAAATAGAACACAGACACGTGAAACACTGGAACTCTAGGAACTCTATCACCCTTCTTATATGACACCCGCATACAATGTATAACTTAAGGAGTTATGTAACAATGCACTTAGCAATGTATTAAAAATATATACTCATTAGTATAGATTGATTTTACTATTCTGTACAGAAAAAACAGACAGTTAGTAGATAAAATATTCTCTCATTCTTTTGATGCTAAGCAGATGCAGTACAATTATATTACTGTATCTCAAATCTGAGTCATATTTCAATGACTACTAACACTGGTTTCCCTGTAGTGCAAACAGCTATGTAACTCTTAAATAGTGCATAGAATTTATGAACAGACATGTGAAACAAATGATCTCCAATTACATAAACAACTTTATACAAATCCCGCGTGCAACAAATAAAGAAAAGACTGATATGACAATGCATTTAGCAATGTGATAAAAATACATATGCATGAGTATGTATTGATTTTACTATTTTGTACGGGGGAAAACACACAGTTTGTAGATAGAACATTGTTTTATTCATTTTGTGATTCTAAGCAGATGCAGTACAAGTACATTACTGTATCTCTAAACTGAGTGAATACTAACACTGCTTTACCTGTAGATGAAACAGGTATGTATCTCCTGTCAATATAGCAGTGAATTTGAACACAGACACGTGAAATACTAAAACTCTAGTAACTCTAGCACCCTTCTTGTATGAAACCCGCATACAACGAATAATTAAAAGAGTTCTATAACAATGCCTTTATCAATGTGTTCAAAATATATAGTCATTAGTATTAATATATTTTACTATAGTGCCCGGAAGAAAACAAACAGTTAGTAGATAGAATATATTCTTATTCATTTTGTGATGCTAAGCAGATGCAGTACAAGTACATTACTCTATCCCTAAACTCAGTGACTACTAACACTGCATTACCTGTAGATGAAACAGGTATGTATCTCCTGTAAATAAAGCAGTGAATTTGAACACAGACACATGAAACACTAGAAATCTAGTAACTCTAGCACCCTTCTTATATGAAACCTGCATACAACGAATAACTAAAGGAGTTCTGTAACAATGCATTTAGCAATGTGTTAAAAATATATAGTCATTTGTATGAATAGATTTTACTATTCTGTAGAGAAGAAAACAGACAGTTAGCAGATAAAACATTCTCTTATTCATTTTTCGATGCTAAGCAGATACAGTACAAGTACATTACTGTATTTCTAAACTGAGTGAATACTAACACTGCTTTACCTGTAGATGAAACAGGTATGTATCTCCTGTCAATATAGCAGTGAATTTGAACACAGACACGTGAAATACTAAAACTCTAGTAACTCTAGCAACCTTCTTGTATGAACCCCGCATACAATGAATAATTAATGGAGTTCTATACCAATGCCTTTATCAATGTGTTCAAAATATATAGTCATTAGTATTAATATATTTTACTATTTTGCCCGGAAGTAAACAGACAGTTAGTAGATAGAATATATTCTTATTCATTATGTGATGGTAAGCAGATGCAGTACAAGTACATTACTCTATCCCTAAACTCAGTGACTACTAACATTGCATTACCTGTAGATGAAACAGGTATGTATCTCCTGTAAATGAAGCAGTGAATTTGAACACAGACACATGAAACACTAGAACTTTAGTAACTCTAGCACCCTTCTTATATGAAACCTGCATACAACGAATAACTAAAGGAGTTCTGTAACAATGCATTTAGCAATGTGTTAAAAATATATAATCATTAGTATGAATAGATTTTACTATTCTGTAGAGAAGAAAACAGACAGTTAGCAGATAAAACATTCTCTTATTCATTTTTCGATGCTAAGCAGATACAGTACAAGTACATTACTGTATCTCTAAACTGAGTCCTATTTCAGTAAATGCGAACACTGCTTTCATTGTAAATAAAACAGCTATTTAACTGTTTTAATTAGTGCACTGAATTTGAACAGAGACAAAACTGCATGCATCAAATGAGGAAAAGTCTAATATAACAATGTATTTAGCAATGTGTTAAAAATATATACTGATGATTATGATTTTACTATTTTGTACAGAGGAAAACACACAGTTTGTAGATAGAACATTCTTTTATTCATATTGTGAAGCTATGCAGATGCAGTACAAGTATATTACTGTTCTCTAAACTGAGTGACTACTAACACTGCTTTACCGGTAAATGAAACAGGTAAGTATCTCCTGTAAATAAAGCAGTGAATTTGAACACAGACACGTGAAACCCTAGAACTTTAGTATCTCTAGCACCCTTATATGAAACCAGCATACAACGAATAACTAAAACAGTTAAGTAACAATGCATTTAGCAACGTGTTAATTTAGCAAAGAGTTCAAAATAGATAGTCATGAGTATGAATTGATTTTACTATTTTGTACAAAACAAAAGATACAGTAGGTAGATAGAACACTCTCTTATTCTTTTTGTGAAGCTAAGCAGATGCGGTACAAGTACATTACTGTATCTCTAAACTGAGACCTATTTCAGTGACTACTAACATTGCATTACCTGTAGAAGAAAGAGGTATGGATCTCCTGTAAATAAAGCAGTGAATTAGTACACTGACACGTGAAACACTGGAACTCTATTAACTCTAGCACCCTTCTTATATGAAACCCGCATACAACAAATACCTAAATGAGTTATGTAACAATACATTTAGCAATGTGTTAAAAATATATACTCATGAGTATAAATTGATTTTACTATTCTGTACAGAAGAAAACAGACAGTTTATAGATAGAACATTCCCTCATTCTTTTTGATGCTTTGCAGATGCAGTACAAGTATATTACTGTATCTCAAAACTGAGTCATATTTCATTGATTACTAACACTGGTTTCCCTGTAGAGCAAACAGCTATGTAACTCTTAAACAGTGCAAAGAATTCAAGAACATACACGTGAAACAAATGATCTCCAATTACATAAACTACTCTTATAAAAATCCCGCGTGCAACGAATAAAGAAAAGACTGATATGACAATGCATTTAGCAATGTGAACAAAATACATAGGCATGAGTATGTATTGATTTTACTATTTTGTACAGGGGAAAACACACAGTTTGTAGATAGAACATTCTTTTATTCATATTGTGATGCTATGCAGATGCAGTAAAAGTACATTACTGTTCTCTAAACTGAGTGACTACTAACACTGCTTTACCTGTAGATGAAACAGCGATGTATCTCCTGTAAATAAAGCAGTGAATTTGAACACAGACACGTGAAACACTAGAAATCGAGTTACTCTAGCACCCTTCTTATATGAAACCGGAATACAACGAATAACTAAAAGAGTTAAGTAACAATGCATTTAGCAACGTGTTAATTTAGCAAAGATTTCAAATTATATAGTCATGAGTATGAATTGATTTTACTATTTTGTACAGAACAAAACAGACAGTACGTAGATAGAACACTCTGTTGTTCATTTTGTGATGCTAAGCAGATGCAGTACAAGTACATTACTGTATCTGAAAACTGAGTCCTATTTTAATGCATAGTAAAAATTGTTTCCCTGTAGAACAAAGAGATATGTAACTTTTAAATAGTGCAATGAATTTGAAAACAAACTCGTGAAACACCTGAGCTCCAATTACTTAAACACATCGTATACAAAACCCGCATGCAACGAATAAGGAAAAGACTGATATAACAATGCATTTAGCATCGTGTTAAAAATACATAGGCATGAGCATGAATTGATTTTACTATTTTGTACAGAGGAAAACACACAGTTTGTAGATAGAACATTCTTTTATTCATTTTGTGATGCTATGAAAATGCAATACAAGTACAATTCTGTATCTCTAAACTGAGTCCTATTTCAGTGACTACCAACACTGCTTTACGTGTAGATGAAACAGCTATGTGTCCTCTGTAAATACAGCAGTGATTTTGAACACAGACCCTTGAAACATTTGAACTCTGGTAACTCTAGCACACTTCTTATATGACACCCGAACACAATGAATAACTAAAAGAGTTAAATAACAATGCATTAAGCAATGTGTTAAAAATATATATTCATGAGTATGAATTGCTTTTAGTATTCTTTACAGAAGAAAACAGACAGGGAGTAGATAGAATATTCTCTCATTCATTTTTGTATGCTAAACAGATGCAGTACAAGTACATTACTCTATCTCTAACCTGAGTCCTATTTCAATAACTACTAACACTGCTTTCCCTGTAATTACCTGCTATGTACCTCTCTTAATTAGTGCATTGAATTTGAACACAGATAACACCTGCATGCAGCAAAGAAGTAAAAGACAGATATTACAATTTATTTAGCAATGTCTTAAAAAATATAGTTATGAGTATGAATTGATTTTACTATTTTGTACAGAGAAAAACACAAAGTTTGTAGGTAGAACATTCTTTTATTCACTTTGTGATGCTAAAAAATGCAGTACAAGGACAATTCTGTATCTCTAAACTCAATCCTATTTCAGTGACTACTAACACTGCTTTACCTGTAGATGAAACAGCTATGTGTCCTCTGTAAATACAACAGTGAATTTGAACACGGACACGTGAAACACTGGAACTCTAGTAACTCTAGCACCCTTCTTATATGTAACCCGCCTTCAATGAATAACTTATAGAGTTTAGTAAAAATGTTTTTAGCAATGTGTTAAAATATAATCATGAGCATGAATTGATTTTATTATTCTGTACAGAAGAAAACAGACAGTTAGTAGATAGAACCTTCTCTTATTCATTTTTGTAAGCTAAGCAGATGCAGTAGAAGTACATTACTGTATCTCTAAACTGAGACCTATTTCAGTGACTACTAACATAGCTTTACCTGTAGATGAAACAGGTATGGATCTCCTTTAAATAAAGCACTGAATTAGAACACTGTCACGTGAAACACTGGAACTACTGTAACTCTAGCACCCTTCTTATATGAAACCCGCATACAACGAATAACTAAAGAGTTATGTGACAATGCATTTAGCAATGTGGTAAAAATATATACTCATGAGTATAAATTGATTTTACTATTCTGTACAGAAGAAAACACACAGTTATTAGATAGAACATTCTCTCATTCTTTTAGATGCTAAGCAGATGCAGTACAAGTATATTACTGCATCTTCAAACTGAGTCGTATTTCAATGACTACTAACACTGGTTTCCCTGTAGAGCAAACAGCTATGTAACTATAAATAGTGCAATGAATTCGAAAACAGACACGTGGAACAAATGATCTCCAATTACTTAAACAATTTTTTTTTCAATTTTTTTTCTTTCATTTTTCTGAAGCTGGAAACAGAGATAGACAGTCATACAGACTCCCACATGCACCCGACTGGGACCGACCCGGCACGCCCACCAGAGGCGACGCTCTGCCCACCAGAGGGCGATGCTCTGCCCATCCTGGTCATCGCCATGTTGCGACCTGAGCCACACTAGCGCCTGAGGCAGAAGCCACAGAGCCATTCCCAGTGCCCGGGCCATCTCTGTTTTAATGGAGCCTTGGCTGCGGGAGGGGAAGAGAGACAGAGAGGAAAGCGCGACGGAGGGGTGGAGAAGCAAATGGACGCTTCTCTTGTGTGTCCTAGCTGGGAATCGAACCCGGGTGCTCCGCACGCTAGGCCGACGCTCTACCGCTGAGCCAACCGGCCAGGGCTACTTAAACAATTCTTTTACAAATGCTGCGTGCAACAAATAAGGAAAAGACTGATATGACAATGCATTTAGCAATGTAATAAAAATACATAGGCATGAGTATGTATTGATTTTCCTATTTTGTACAGGGAAAAACACACAGTTTGTAGATAGAACATTCTTTTATTCATTTTGTGATGCTAAACAGATGCAGTACAAGTACATTACTGTATCTCTAAACTGAGTGACTACTAACACTGCTTTACCTGTAGATGAAACAGGTATGTATCTCCTGTATATACAGCAGTGAATTTGAACACAGACACGTGAAACACTAGAACTCTAGTAACAATAGCACTCTTCTTATATGAAACCCTCATACAATGAATAACTAAAGGAGTTTTGTAACAATGCCTTTTGCAATGTGTTCAAAATATATTGTCATTAGTATGAATATATTTTACTATTCCGTACAGAAGAAAACAGACAGTTAGTAGATAGAATATTTTCTTATTCATATTGTGATGCTAAGCAGATGCAGTACAAGTACATTACTCTATCTCAAAACTGAGTCCTATTTCAGTGACTACTAACACTGCTATCCCTGTAGAGCAAACAGCTATGTAACTCTTTTAAATAGTGCAGTGAATTTGAAAACAAACACATGAAACACATGAGCTCCAATTACTTAACCTTTTCTTATACAAAACCTGCATGTAACAAATAAGGAAAAGACTGATAGAACAATGCACTTAGCAATGTGTTAAAAATATATAGTCATGAGTATGAATTGATTTTCCAATTTTGTACAGAGGAAAACACACAGTTTGTAGATAGAACATTCTTTTATTCATTTTGTGATGCTAAGCAGATGCAGTAAAGTACATTACTGTTCTCTAAACTGAGTGACTACTAACACTGCTTTACCTGTAGATGAAACAGGTATGTATCTCCTGTAAATAAAGCAATGAATTTGAACACAGACATTTGAAACACTAGAACTCTATTAACTCTAGCTCCCTTCTGATATGAAACCCGCATACAACGAATAACTATAAGAGTTAAGTAACAATGCATTTAGCAACGTGTTAATTTAGCAAAAAGTTCAAAATATATAGTCATGAGTATGAATTGATTTTACTATTTTGTACAGAACAAAACAGACAGTATGTAGATAGAACACTCTCTTATCCATTTTGTGATGCTAAGCATATGCTGTACAAGTACATTACTGTGTCTGAAAACTGAGTCCTATTTCAATGACTACTAAAAATAGTTTCCCTGTAGAACAAACAGATATGTAACTTTTAAATAGTGAAATGAATTTGAAAACTAACACGTGAAACACATGAGCTCCAATTACTTAAACACTTCTTATACAAAACCCGCATGCAACGAATAAGGAAAAGACTGATATAACAATTCATTTAGCTGTGTGTTAAAAATACATAGGCATGAGTATGAATTGATTTTACTATTTTGTACAGAGGAAAACACACAGTTTGCAGATAGAACATTCTTTTATTCATTTTGAGATGCTAAGCAAATGCAGTACAAGTACATTACTGTATCTCAAAAGTGAGTCCTATTTCAATGACAGACACTGCTATCCCTGTAGAGCAAACAGCTATGTAACTCTTTTAAATAGTGCAGTGAATTTGAAAACAATCACGTGAAACTCGTGAACTCCCATAAGTTAAACACTTCTTATACAAAACCCGCATGCAACAAATAAGGAAAAGTTTTAAGTAACAATGCATTTAGCAATGTCATAATACATATTCATGAGAATTATTTGAGTTTTACTATTATTTTACAGAGGAAAACAGATAGTTATTCGATAAAACATTCTTTCATTCTTTTTCTGATGCTAAGCAGATTCATTACAAGTACTTTACTGTTTATCAAAACTGAGTCCTATTTCAGTGTTTACTAACACTGCTTTCCTTGTGAATCAAACAGCTATGTAACTCTTTTAATTAGTGCATTGTATTTGAACACAGACAAAACCCACATGCAACAAATAAGGAAAAGACTGATATAACAATGCATTTAGCAATGTGTTAAAAATATATAGTCATCAGTATGAATAGATTTTACTATTTCGTACAGAGGAAAACACACAGTTTGTAAATAGAACATTCTTTTATTCATTTTGTGATGCTAAGCAGATGTATTACAAGTACGTTACTGTATCTCTAAACTGAGTGACTACTAACACTGCTTTACCTGTAGATAAAATAGCTGTGTGTTTCCTGTAAATAAAGCAGTGAATTTGAACACAGACACAGGATACACTAGAACTCTAGTAACTCTAGCACCCTTCTTGTATGAACCCCGCTTACAACTAATAACTAAAAGAGGTATGTATCAATGCATTTAGCAATTTGTTTAAAAATATAATTATGAGTATGAATTGATTTTACTATTCTGTACAGAAGAAAGCAGACTGTTAGTAGAAAAAACATTCTTTTATTCATTTTGTGATGCTAAGCAGATGCAGTACAAGTACATTACTGTATCTCAATACTGAGTCCTATTTCAATGACTACTTACATGGCTATCCCTGTAGAGCAAACAGCTATGTAACTTTTTAAATAGTGCAGTGAATTTGAAAACAAACACGTGAAACTTGTGAACTCCAATAACTTAAACACTTCTTATACAAAACACGGATGCAAAAAATAAGGAAAAGACTCATGTACCAATGCATTTTGAAATGTGATAAAACATATTCATAAGAATGAATTGATTTTTATTATTATTTTACAAAGGAAAACAGATTTTTTTTTAAGTAAAACATTCTTTCATTCAATTTGCGATGCTAAGCAGATGCAGTACAAGTACTTTACTGTATCTCAAAAATGAGTCCTATTTCATTGACTACTAACACTGCTTTACCTGTATAGCAAACAGCTATGTAACTCTTTTATTTTTATTTTTTTTTTTATTTTTTTTTTTTCATTTTTTTTCTTTTGAAACTGGAAACGGGGAGAGACAGTCAGACAGACTCCCACATGCACCCGACCGGGATCCACCCGGCACGCCCACCAGGGGCGATGCTCTGCCCACCAGGGGGCGATGCTCTGCCCATCCTGGGCGTCGCCATCTTGTGACCAGAGCCAATCTAGCGCCTGGGGCAGAGGCCACAGAGCCATCCCCAGCGCCCGGGCCATCTTTGCTCCAATGGAGCCTTGGCTGCAGGAGGGGAAGAGAGAGACAGAGAGGAAGGTGCGGCGGAGGGGTGGAGAAGCAAATGGGCGCTTCTCCTATGTGCCCTGGCCGGGAATCGAACCCGGGTCCTCCGCACGCTAGGCCGACACTCTACCGCTGAGCCAACCGGCCAGGGCTGTAACTCTTTTAAATAGTGCAGTGAATTTGAAAACAAACATGTGAAACACCTGAACTCCAATTAGTTAAGCACTTTTTATACAAATCTCACATGCAACGAATAAGTAAAAGAGTTATATAACAATGCATTTAAAATGTGTTAAAAATATATATTCAAGAGTATGAATTGATTCTACTATTTTTTACAGAGGATAGCAGTTTTAGATACAACAATCTTTCATTCTTTTTGCGATGCTAAGCAGATGCAGTACAAGTACTTTACTGTAACTCAAAACTGATTTCTATTTCAGTGACTACTAACAGTGCATTACCTGTAGATGAAACAGCTATGTATCTCCTGTAAATACTGCATTGAATTTGAACACAGGCACGTGAAACTCTAGAACTCTAGTAACTCTATTACCCTTCTTTATTGAAACTCGCATACAACAAATATCTAAAAGAGTTATGTAACAATGCATTTAGCAATGTTGTAAAAATATATTCATGAGTATGAATTGATTTTTTTATTTTTTACAGAGGAAAACAGACATTTCGTAGATACTAAATTCTTTCATTCTTTTTGTCAGTCTAAGCAGATGCAGTACAAGTACTTTTCTGTATCTCAAAACTGAGTCCTATTTCAATGACTACTAACACTGCTTATCTGTAGATCAAACAGATATGTAACTGCTGTACAGCAGTGAATTTGAACACAGGCAAGAGAAGCAAAAAATCTAGTAACTCTAGAACCCTTCTTATATGAAACCCGCATACAATAAAGAACTAAAAGAATTATTAACTTTAGAGAAGAAAAGGAACAGTTAATAGAAACAAAATTTTTTCATTCATTTTGTGATGCTAAACTGAAGCAGTTCAGGAACATGGCTGTGTAAGAAAATTGAGTCCTATTTCAATTAATAACACTGTATAACTGAAGAGCAAACAGTTGTATAATTCTTGTAAATCGTTCAGTAAACATGAAAGCATATTCTTCAGAAAAACTAGTTCAGAAAACTTGAAACTGTTGTTAGCAGAAAAAATTGCAAGGAATTACTAAATAAGTTCTTTAACAATACCTTAAGATATGTGTTCAAAAAATATCTCTTCATTTTTACTTGTGCTTTAGAGAAGGAAACAGAAAGTTATTTGAAACATTATTCTTCATTCTCTTTCATAGGTGAGATGAAGCAGTACACATACAGTATTGTGTAACAAACCTGAGTTTTATTTCAACGACTAACACTGCTTTAACTTTAGAGCTAACAGCTATGTAACTACTGTAAATAATGCAGTGAATTTGAACACAGACATGTGAAACACAAAAACTCTAGTTACTGTAGAACCCATCTTAAATGAATCCCACATACAATGAATAACTAATTCCTTCATTTTGTGTTGCTAAGCAGAAGCAGTACAGGTACACTGCTTTACCTGTAGAACAAACAGATATGTAACTCTTTTATTACAGCAGTGAATTTGAAACCAGACTCGGGTAACACATGAACTACAATAACTTAAAACTCATCTTATATGAAACCCTCATGCAATGGATTATGAAAGGTGTTGAGAAAAATATATTTTAATAAGTATGAATTGAGTTTTACTTGTTTTTTATCTAAGGAATCTAAATGTTATTTGAAACATTGTTCTTCATTCACTTTGATAGCTAAGGAGAAGCAGTACAGGTACATTATTGTGTAACAAAACTGAGTCCTATTTCAATGACTAATATTGCTTTAACTGTATAGCAAACAATTATGTGACTCTTGTAAGTATTGCAGTGCATTTGAACACAAACACGTGAAAAACAAGAACTCTAGAAACTCTAGAACCCTTCTTATATGAAACCTGCATACAAGGCATAACTAAAAGAGTTATATAACAAAGTATTTAGCAATGTGTTAAAATATATATTCATGAGTATGAATTGATTTTACTATTTTTTTCCAGAGGAAAAAGAACAGTTAGTAGATACAACTTTCTTTCATTACTTTTGCGATGCTAAGCAGATGCAGTACAAGTACTTTACAGTATCACAAACCTGAGTCCTATTTCAATGACTACCAACACTGCTTTACCTGTAGAACAAACAGCTATGTATCTCTATTAAATACAGCAGTGAATTTGAAACCGGACACATGTAACACATGAAGTCCAATAACTGAATACTCATCTTATACAAAACCCTCATGCAAAGAATAACTAAATGAATTATATAAGAATGCATTGAGAAATGTGTGAAAAATATATGTTCATATGTATGAATTGATTTTTACTAGTTTTTAAAGGAAGAAAACGAACAGTTA
Organism: Saccopteryx bilineata; assembly: GCF_036850765.1. Lineage (NCBI taxonomy): Eukaryota > Metazoa > Chordata > Mammalia > Chiroptera > Emballonuridae > Saccopteryx > Saccopteryx bilineata. The sequence continues at coordinate 48,137 of NW_027095513.1, read as the reverse complement.
CTAGAAACTATATCAGATACCTTGAACACTTTTTAGCAGTGACCCACGTGCAAAGAATTAGTAAATGAATCATTTAACATTGGATTGTGAAAGACGTTGAGAAAAATATATTTTAATAAGTATGAATTGAGTTGTAGTCGTTTTCTAGCTAAGGAATCAGAAAGTTATTTGAAACATTATTCTTCATTCATTTTGATAGCTAAGGAGAAACAGTACAGGTACAGTATTGTGTAATAAAACTGATTCCTATTTCAAATACTAACACTGCTTTACCTGTAGAGCACACAGCTATGTACCTCCTTTAAATATTGCAGAAAACTTGAAAACAGACAAGTAAAACACAAGAACTCAAGTAACTCTAGAATCCTTCCTATAGGAAACCCGAATACAAGGAATAACTAAAAGCATTATATAACATAGCATTTAGCAATGTGTTAAAAATATATATTCATAAGTATGAATTGATTTTTTCTATTTTTTAAAGAGGAAAACAGTCAGTAGATACAACATTCTTTCATACATTTTGCAATGTTAATCAGATGCAGTACAGGTACATCACTGTATATCAAAACTGAGTACTATTTAAATTACTAACACTGCTTTACCTGTAGAGAAATAAGCTATGTCACTCTTTAATACTGCAGTGAATTTGATACCAGAAACGTGTAACATAGACCTTGAATAACTTAAAACTCTTTTTATCCAAAAACACAAATGTAAAGAATAACTAAATAAACTATATAATATTGCATTGAGAAATGATTTAAAAATATATCTTTGCATGTATGAATTGATTTTTACTATTTATAAAGGAAGAAAAGAAACAGTTATAAGAATAAAAAATTTATTCCTTTTGTGAGTCGAAGCTGAGGCACTACAGGTACAACATGTAAATAAACAGAGTTCTATTGTAATTTTTAACATTTCTTTTTCTGAGAGGCAAACAGCTGTTTAACTCTTGTGAATAATTCAGTAAATGTGAAACCTTACAACTTTAGCAAAACTATTTTAGGTACCTTGGAATCAACGTTTAAAGACAATGCCTTCTAGCCAAAAATTCCTTTGAAAATATACTAACATGTGATTCCCAACATGCACATGAGGTGGCTATTTTATTTATAATAAAATAGCTGTTAAAATTCAATATACTTGTCAAATCAAAGCACATCCTATTTGCAATACACGAAGTAGATATAAAAGAAATTCAAGCCCTGGCCGGTTGGCTCAGTGGTAGAGCGTCAGCCTAGCGTGCGGAGAACCCAGGTTTGATTCCTGGTGGGGGCACACAGGAGAAGCGCCCATTTGCTTCTTCACCACTCCGCCACGCATTCCTCTCTGTCTCACAAATTCCTACCCGCAGCCAAGGTTCCATTGGAGCGGGGATTGCCCGTGTGCTGGGGATGGCTCTGTGGCCTCTGCCTCAGGTGCTAGAGTGGCTCTGGTCACAACATGGCGATGCCCAGGATGGGCAGGGCATCACGCCTTCGTGGGCAGAGCATCGCCCCGGGAGGGCGTGCCAGGTGGATCCCGGTCTGGCACATACGCGAGTCTGTCTGACTGTCTCTCCCTCTTTTCTGCTTCTAAAAAGAGGAAAAAAAATTCGAAAGACAGCAGTTAAAAGAGTAGAATGGGAGGTCATTGAGTACAAAGACATGAGTTCCTAGCACAGTGCCTGGTATATGATGGGCACTTTCAAATGTTGTTTGAAAGCATGGCTGAAAGAAAAGAAGGAAATTAAGATGAACAGAGGGATTTTCAGAAAACAAACAACTAGAGATACACAAAATCTTTACAGAAACAACAAATTGAAATCAATGTTTAAAGACAATGCACTCTATTTGCTAAACTATTTCTTTGGACCTGTACTGATGTGTGATTCCCAAGATGCACATGAGGTGGCAACAGAGAAGCACATGTAACAGAGAATATTATTGTATGTTCTATGGAGCAAGTTCCAGCCAACTTCAGAGGAGTGAAATGATACCAAGTATATCTCTCGCTTTCACTACAATTAATGTTGAAAGAAGTAGCATGCAGTAACTAGAAATTCCTTATTTTTACAAGTTATAAAAGTTTCTTTTAGATAGACTTGGATTTAACATTGAGAGATACTGCACAACACCCAACTGATGTATTTTCCTAGGTGAACTGATCTGAGCTGTTATTCTCAAGGTGCACACGAGGAGGCAGCAGGGAAGCGCACTTGGAAAACATTTACCAAAGATAATCCTGTATGTTCTTTCAAGCAAGTTTCAACTACCTCCAACCTTTGAAATGATATAAAGCATGTTTCTTGTTGTCATTACACTTAAATTAGTAAACAGTAATAGAAACTATCTAAAAATCTCCTTTTCTGAACGTAAGGAAATTCACTCCTAAATTACCCCCTCCCCTCAAAATCACAACTCAAGTTTCAAAATACCTTAAAATTAATGGAAATAAAAACTAGATAAAAAAACCTATAGAAAAATATAGTGATGAATATATTTTAGGGCAAGAAAACCTTAAAATACACAGCTTTCCACCCATAGTAAGAACCAGGATACAAAATAAAATCCAGAGAAATTAAAAGAAAAAAATATTCAAAGCCTGAGCAGGTAATGGCTCAGTGGTTAAAGAATTTGCCCTGAATGAGGAGGACACAGGTTTGGGATCCCAAGGGTGACAGCTTGAGCATAGGCTCATGTGGTTTGAGCAAAGCTCACCAGCTTGAGACTAACGTCACTGGCTTGAGCAAGAGGTCACTCGATCAGCTGTAGCCCCTGGTCAAGGCACATATGAGACAGGAGTCAATGAACACATAAGGGGTCACAACGAAAAACTGATGATTGATCTGTGACCTGGCACATAATATAAACTCTCTCAATTTCTATCTGTGTGTACCTATCTATCCCTCTCCCTGACTCTCTCCCTGTCTCTGTAAAAAAAAAAAGAAAACATGGAATGTTCACAGAAACATATGGAGGGTGTATACCATATTTTTCCATGTAGAAGACTCATTCTTTTTTGAAAAAATGTGGGGTTAGAAACCTGGTTGCATTTTATAGAGTGGTTGTATTTTATTTTTCTTGCATTACCTGTTTATTCGCAATTGTTATGATTTTCTCAAAATTTGTGCCTCAAAATTAAGGTGCATCTTATATAGGTAGGCTTCCTATACATAGGGGATTATGGTAGTTTACAACCTTCCACCTGGGGTGAGATTTTGAAAAACATAACTCATTCTTCTATGCAATTTAAGCTGCAAAATCCACAACAAAAAGCCATTGTTATTTTTTCTTTTATTTATTTCTTCATGTTAGAGGCAGGATAAAGGGCAGAAATGACAGACAGATAGTCAGAAACATCAATCTGTTCCTGTATGTGCCTTGACCCAGGAGCAAACCTATGACATTAGCATATGGGTGTGATGCTTTAACTACTGAGCTCTCTGCTGAGAGCAAGACATTGTCTCTGGGGAAAAAATTTACTAGAGAAAACCAGAGGTAACTGAAAAATAAAGTGATAATCTAGTCTGCTGTGGTTACAATACCAGAAGTATTTTTTTGGCTCTTGACATTCAGGGGCATGAACACTATTTCTAATTGTTTAACACAAAGTGACCCCTTTCCTAACATGCAATTTCTTTTGTGCCATGGCCGCAGTGGAGACTGAGAGCCTTCGAAATATTGGACATCAAAATTTATCTGAGCATTGGTCACCACATAAAAGCAAGGATCTTTTGCTCACAGAACACCTCCCAGGACCTTTGTTTCATAACTTCTATATTTTCTCAATTTTATACCTGGGAACACGCATTTCTGGTAAACCAAGGCTTATTTCTCAGCTCTGCCTTTTGAGAAACTTAAATACTTAACTTCGCCACAATAAATCAATAAACTGACAACAAAGATATTGCATTACCAAATTCAAAGCTTGTTAGAACTTATAATTATTATTATTTTTTTTTTACAGAGGCAGAGACAGACAGGGACAGACAAATAGGAATGGAGGGAAATGAGAAGCATCAATCATCAGTCTCTCGTTGAGAATTGCAGCTTCTGAGCTGTTCATTGATTGCTTTCTCACATGTGCCTTGACTGCGGGCCTTCTGAAGACCGAGTACCCCCTGCTGGAGCCAGCGACCTTGGGTTTAAGCTGTTGAGCTTTTTGTTCAAGCCACATGAGCCCGCGCTCAAGTTGGCGATATTGGGATCTCAAACCTGGGTCCTTCCGCATCCAAATCCGAAGCTGTATCCACTGCACCACCACCTGGTCAGGCACACCTTATGATTATTTAATTTAAGTACATATTTTTTTCTGTCTACCCCATGACAGTGTAGTATTCATAAGGAGAGAAAGTGAGTCTGTCTCATTCATTATAGGCAACCATTGTCGAGCAGAGTGCCTGGCACATAATAGAACTACAATATGTATTTCCTAAATGAATGAATGAATGAACAGTCATTTGTATACATACACAGATATGCACAAATAACAGACAGTGTTGACAGAGAGAGATATGCTATGTGCGATGCCATGTATACACACAAATGGACACACACCCAAAGTACCTGAGTATATATGTCTAAAGAAAAATATAATAGGTACAGAAGAATATGGAAATTAAATGTCCTAATATTAACAGTAGATATATCTTTATGAAAATTTGGTTTTGTTGTTTTTGAGATCATTATTCTTGCACTTCTGCAATAAGAATACTTTTTTTATAATAAAATAGCTGTTAAAATTCAACATACTTGTCAAGTCAAAGCACATCCTATTTGCAATACACGAAGTAGATATAAAAAATTCAAGCCCTGGCCAGTTGGCTCAATGGTAAACGGTTGGCCTAGCATGCGGAGGACCCAGGTTCGATTCCTGGCCAGGGCACACAAGAGAAGCGCCCATTTGCTTCTCCACTGCTCTGCCATGCTTTCCTCTCTGTCTCACAATTCCCCTCCCGCTGCCAAGTCTCCATTGGTGCGGGGATGGCCCGGGCACTGGGGATGGCTCTGTGGCCTCTGCCTCAGGCGCTAGAGTGGCTCTGGTCGCAACATGGCGACGCCCAGGATGGGCAGAGCATCGCCCCCTGATGGGTAGAGCGTCGCCCCTGGTGGGCGTGCCAGGTGGATCCCGGTCAAGCACATGCGGGAGTCTGTCTGACTTTCTCTCACTGTTTCCTGCTTCAGAAACGTGAAAAAAAAGAAATTCAAAAGACAGAAGTTAAAAGAGTAGAATGGGAGGTCATTGAGTGCAAAGACATGAGTTCCTAGCACAGTTCTTGGTACATGATGGGCACTTTCAAATGTTGTTTGAAAGCATGGCTGAAAGGAAAGAAGGAAATCAAGATGAACCGAGAAATCTTCAGGAAACAAACAACTAGAGATACACAAAATATTTACAGAAACAACAAATTGAAATCAACATTTATAGACAATTCACTCTAGCAAATTATTCCTTTCGACCTGTACTGATTTGTGATTTCCAAAATGCACATGAGGTGGCAACAGAGAAGCACATGTAACAGAGAATATTATTGTATGTTCTATGGAGCAAGTTCCAGCCAACTTCAGAGGATTGAAATGATACCAAGTATATCTCTTGCTTTCACTGCAATTAACGTCGAAAGAAGTAGCATGCAGTAACTAGAAATTTCTTATTTTTACAAGAGATAAAAGATTCTTTTAGATAGACTTGGTCTTAACATTGATAGATAATGCACGACACCCAACTGATGTATTTTTCTAGGTGAACTGATCTGAGCTGTTATTCTCAAGGTGTACACGAGGAGGCAGCAGGGAAGTACACTTGGAAAACATTTACCACAGATAATCCTGAATGTTCTTTTAAGCAAGTTTGAACTACCTCGAACATTTGAAATGATATAAAGCATGTTTCTTGTTGTCATTACACTTAAAATAGTAAACAGTAATAGAAACTATCTAAAAATCCCTTTTCTGAACGTAAGGAAATTCACTCCTAAATTTTCCCTTCCCCTCAAAATCACAATTCAAGTTTTAAAAAACCTTAAAATTAATGGAAATAAAAACTAGATAAGGAAACCTATAGAAAAATATAGTGATGAATATATTTTAGGGCAAGAAACCATAAAATACACAGTCTTTCCACCCATAGTAAGAACCAGGATACAAAATAATATCTAGAGAAATTAAAAGAAAAAATATTCAAAGCTTGAGAAGGTAATGGCTCAGTGGTTAGAGAATTTGCCCGGAATGAGGAGGACACAGGTTTGGGATCCCAAGGGCGACAGCTTGAGCATAGGCTCATGTGGTTTGAGCAAAGCTCACCAGCTTGAGCCTAACGTCACTGGCTTGAGCAAGCAGTCACTTGATCAGCTGTAACCCCCTGGTCAAGGCACATATGGGACAGTAGACAATGAACACATAAGAGGTCACAACAAAAAACTGATGATTGATCTGTGACCTGGCACATAATATAAACTATTTCAATTTCTGTCTGTGTGTTCCTATCTGTCCCTCAACCTGACTCTCTCCCTGTCTCTGTAAAAAAAAACAAAAGAAAACATGGAATGTTCACAGAAACATTTGGAGGGTGTATACAATATTTCTCCATGTAGAAGACTCATTCTTTTTTGAAAAAATGTGGGGTTAGAAACCTGGTTGCACCTTATAGAGTGGTTGTAGTATTTTATTTTTCTTGCATTACCTGTTTATTCGCAATTGTTATGATTTTCTCAAAATTTGTGCCTCAAAATTAAGGTGCATCTTATATAGTTAGGCTTCTTATACAGAGAGGAATATGGTAGTTTACAACCTTTCACTTGGGGTGAAATTTTGAAGAACATAACTCATTCTTCTATGCAATTTAAGCTGCAAAAACCACAACAAAAAAGCCATTTTTATTTTTTATTTTATTTAATTATTCATGTTAGAGGCAGGATAAAGGGCAGAAAAGAGAGACAGATAGTCAGAAACATCAATCTGTTCCTGTATGTGCCTTGACCCAGGAGCAAACCTATGACATTAGCATATGGGTGTGATGCTTTAACTACTGATCTCTCTGCTGAGAGCAAGACATTGTCTTTGGGGAAAAAGTTTACTAAAGAAAACCAGAGGTAATTAAAAAACAAAGTGATAATCTAATCTGCTGTGTTTACAATACCAGAAGTATTTTTTTGGTTCTTGACATTCAGGGGCATGAACACTATTTCTAATTGTTTAACACAAAGTGACCCCTTTCCTAACATGCAATTTCTCTTGTGCCATGTCCGCAGTGGCGACTGAGAGCCCTCCGAAGCATTGGACATCAAAATTTATCTGAGCATTGGTCACCACATAAATGCAAGAATCTTTTTGCTGACAGAACACATCCCAGGACCTTTGTTTCATAACTTCTAAATTTTCTCAATTTTATACCTGGGAACATGCATTGCTAGTAAACCAAGGCTTATTTCTCACCTCTGTCTTTTGAGAAACTTAAATACTGTACCTCACCACAATAAATAAATAAACTGACAACAAAGATATTACATTACCAAATTCAGTGCTTGTTACAACTCATGATTATTAATATTATTATTATTATTATTATTATTTAACATAGGCAGAGATAGACAGGGACAGACAGATAGGAATGGAGAGAGATGAGAAGCACCAATCATCAGTCTCTCGTTGCGCATTGCGGCTTCTTAGTTGTTCATTGATTGCTTTCTCATATGTGCCTTGACTGTGGGCCCTCAGCAGACTGAGTAACACCCTGCTGAAGCCAGCGACCTTGGGTATACGCTGTTGAGATTTTGGCTCAAGCCAGATGAGCCTGCGCTCAAGTTGGCGACATCGGGTTCTCAAACCTGAGTCATTTCGCATTTCACTGCGACACTCTATCCACTGCAACACCACCTTGTCAGGCACACATTATGATTATTTTATTTAAGTATATATTTTTTTCTGTCTTCCCCATGACAGTGTAGTATTCATAAAAAGAGAAAGTGAGTCTGTCTCATTCATTACAGCAACCAGTGTCGAGCAGAGTGCCTGGCACATAATGGAAATACAATAAGTGTTTCCTGAATGAATGAATGAATGAATGAACGAATAGTCATTTGCATACATACACAGATATGTACAAATGACAGACAGTGTTGACACAGAGAGATATGCTATGTGCGATGCCATGTATACACAGATGTACACACACCCAAAGTACCTAAGTATATATGTCTAGAGCAAAATATAATAGGTACACAAAGAATATGGAAATTAAATGTCCTAATATTAACAGTAGATATATCTATATGAAAATATGGTTTTGTTGTTTTTGAGATCATTTTTCTTGCACTTCTGCAATAAGAATTAATTTTTTTATAATAAAAGAGCTGTTAAAAGTCAACATACTTGTCAAATCAAAGCACATCCTATTTGCAATACACGAAATAGATATAAAAAAATTCAAGCCCTGGCCGGTTGGCTCAATGGGAGATGGTCGGCCTAGCGTGCGGAGGACCCAGGTTCGATTCCTGGCCAGGGCACACAGGAGAAGCTCCCATTTGCTTCTCCACCCCTCTGCTGCGCTTTCCTCTCTGTCTCACACTTCCCCTCCCACTTCCAAGTCTCCATTGGAGCGGGGATGGCCCAAGCGCTGGGGATGGCTCTGTGGCCTCTGCCTCAGGTGCTTGTGTGGCTCTGGTAGCAACTTGGCGATGCCCAGGATGGGCAGGGCATCGCCCCCTGATGGGCAGAGCATCGCCCCTGGTGGGCGTGCCAGGTGGATCCCGGTCAGGCACATGCGGGAGTCTGTCTGACTGTCTCTCCCTGTTTCCTGCTTCAGAAAAGTGAAAAAAAAAATTCAAAAGACAGAAGTTAAAAGAGTAGAATGGGATGTCATTGAATGCAAAGACATGAATTCCTAGCGCAGTGCCTGGTATATGATGGGCACTTTCAAATGTTGTTTGAAAGCATGTCTGAAAAGAAACAAGGAAATCAAGATGTACTGAGGGATTTTCAGAAAACAAACAACTAGAGATACACAAAATCTCTACAGAAACAACAAATTAGAAACAACCTTTAAAGACAATGCTCTCTAGCAAAATATTCCTTTGGACCTGTACTGATGTGTGATTCCCAAGATGCACATGCAGTGGCAACAGAGAAGCACATGTAACAGAGAATATTATTGTATGTTCTATGGAGCGAGTTCCAGCCAACTTCAGAGGATTGAAATGATACCAAGTATATCTCTTGCTTTCACTGCAATTAACGTTGAAAGATGTAGCACGCAGTAACCAGAAATTTCTTATATTTACAAGTTATAAAAGTTTCTTTTAGATAGACTTGGATTTAACATTGATAGATAATGCACAACACCCAACTGATGTATTTTTCTAGGTGAACTGATCCGAGCTGTTATTCTCAAGGTGCACACGAGGTGGCAGCAGGGAATCGCACTTGGAAAACATTTACCACAGATAATCCTGTATGTTCCTTCAAGCAAGTTTCAACTACCTTGAACCTTTGAAATGATATAAAGCATGTTTCTTGTTGTCATTACACTTAAAATAGTAAACAGTAATAGAAACTATCTAAAAATCCCTTTTCTGAATGTAAGGAAATTCACTCTTAAATTACCCCCTCCCCTCAAAATCACAATTCAAGTTTCAAAATACCTTAAAATTAATGGAAATAAAAACTAGATAAGGAAACCTATAAAAAATATAGTGATGAATATATTTTAGGGCAAGAAAACCTTAAATTACACAGCCTTTTCACCCATTGTAAGAACCAGGATACAAAATAAAATCCAGAGAAATTAAAAGAAAAAAAATGTTCAAAGGCTGAGGAGGTAATGGCACAGTGGTTAGAGAATTTGCCCGTAATAAGGAGGACACAGGTTTGGGATCCCAAGGGCGACAGCTTGAGCATAGGCTCATGTGGTTTGAGCAAAGCTCACCAGCTTGAGCCTTAGGTCCCTGCCTCGAGCAAGCAGTCACTCGATCAGCTGTAGTTTCCTGGTCAACCCACATATGAGACAGGAGTCAATGAACATGTAAAGGGTCACAACAAAAAAATGATGATTGATCTGTGACCTAGCATATAATATAAACTTTCTCAATTTCTATGTGTCTGTTTCTAGCTATCCCTCTCTCTTACTCTCTCCCTGTCTCTGTAAAAAAAAAGAAAAAAGAAAAAAAGGAATGTTTACAGAATAACTTGGAAGGTGTATACCATATTTGTCCCTGTATAAGACTCATCTTTTTTGAAAAATGTGGGGTTAAAAACCTGGGTGCGTCTTATAGAGTGGTTGTAATATTTTTTTTACTGGCATTACCTGTTTATTCGCATTTGTTATCATTTTCTCAAAACTTGTGCCCCAAAATACTGGTGCATCTTATATAGGGAGGCTTCTTATACATGGGGAAATATGGTACTTTACAACCTTACCATTTTTTTCCACTTGGGGTGAGATTTTGTAAAACATAACTCATCTTCTATGCAATTTAAGCTGCAAAAACCACAACAAAAAGCCATTGTCATTTTTTCATTTAATTATTTATTCATGTTAGAGGCAGGATGAAGGGTAGAAACGACAGACACATAGTCAGAAACATCAATCTGTTTCTGTATGTGCCTTGATCTAGGAGCAAACCTATGACATTAGCATATGGGTGTGAAGCTTTAACTACTGAGCTCTCTGGTGAGAGCAAGCCATTGTCTTTGGGGAAAAAATTTACTAGAGAAAACCAGAGGTAATTAAAAAATAATATGATAATCTAGTCTGCTGTTGTTACAATACCAGAAGTATTTCTTTTGCTCTTGAAATTCAGGGGCATAAACACTATTTCTAATTGTTTAGCACAAAGTGACCTCTTTCCTAACATGCACTTTTTCTTGTGCCATGGCAGCAGTGCAGACTGAGAGCCCTCCAAATTATTGGACATCAAAATTTATCTGAGCATTGGTCAGCACACAAAAGCTAGGTTATTTTGCTCACAGAACACCTCCCAGTGTCTTTGTTTCATAACTTCTATATTTTTTCAATTTTATACATGGAACATGCTTTGCTGGTAAATCAAGACTTATTTCTCAGCTCAGCCTCCTGAGAAACTGATATACTGAACCTCGCCACAATAAATCATAACTGACACCAAAGATATTTCACTCCCAATTTCAGTGCTTGGTACAAGTGATTATTTTATTTAAGATTATTTTTTTCTTTCTGTCTACCCCATGACAGTGTAGTATTCATAAGGAGAGAAAGTGAGTCTGTCTCATTCATTATAGGCAACCAGTGTCGAGCAGAGTCCCTGGCACATAATAGAAATACAATAAGCATTTCCTGAATGAATGAAATAGTCATTTGCATACAAACACAGATATCCACAAATGAGAGACACTGTTGACACAGAGAGATATGCTCATGTGCAATGCACATCTATACACACAGATGTACACACATTCAAAGTACCTGAGTATATATATCTAGAGAAAAATATAATAGGTACACAAAGAATATGGAAATTAAATGTCCTAATATTAACAGTAGATATATCTGTATGAAAATTTGGTTTTGTTGTTTTTGAGATAATTTTTCTTGCACTTCTGCAATAAGAATACTTTTTTTATAATCAAAAAGTTGTTAAAATTCAACACACTTGTCAAGTCAATGCACATCTTATTTACAATACATGAAGTAGATGTATATAAAAATTCAAAAGACAGAAGTTAAAAAAGTATAATGGGAAGTCATTGAGTGCAAGGATATGAGTTCCTAGCACAGTGCCTGGTATATGATGGGCACTTTCAAAGGCTTTATGAAAGCATGGCTGGAAACAAAGAAGAAAAAGGTGATGAACCGAGAGATTTTAAAAAAAACAAAGCAGTAAGGACACAAAACCTTTACAGAAACAGCAAATTGGAATCAACGTTTATAAACAATGTTCTCTACCAAACTATTCCTTTGAACCTGTACTGAGTCGTGAATCTGAAGATGCACACGAGGTGGCAGCAGAGAAGCATATGTAATGGAGACCATTATTGTATGTGCTATGGAGCAAGTTCCACTAAATTTCAGAAGATTGAAATGATATCAAGTATATCTCTTGTTTTCACTACAGTTAATGTTGAAATTAGTAGCAAGCAGTAACCAGAAATTCCTTCTATTTGCTAGTTATAAAAGTTTCTTTTAGATAACCTTGGATTCAACATTGATAGATAACGCACAAAACCCAACTGCTGTGTTTTTCAAGGTAAACTGCTCTGAGCTGTTATTCACAAGATGAAAACGAGGTGGCAGCAGAGAAGCACACTTGAAAAACATTTACCACAGATAATTCTGTATATTATTTCAAGAAAGTTTCAACTACCTCTAACCTAAGAATTGATATAAATCATGTTTCTTGGTGTCTGTATGCTGGATATAGTAAACAGTAATAGAAATTAACTAAAAATCCTTTTTTTAATGTAAGGAAATTCACTTTTAATTGACCCCCTTCTCAAAATTACAATTCAAGTTACAAAATTCCTTACAGTTAATGGAAATAAAAACTACATAAGAAAACCTATGGAAAAATGCAGTGATGAATATATTTTAGGGCAAGAAAACCTTAAAATACACAGCCTTTCCACCCATACTAAGAATAAGGATAAACAAAATCCAAAGAAAGTAAAAGAAAAAAATGTTCACAGTTTGAGCAGGCGATGGCGCAGTAGTTAGAGCATTTGACTGGAATGCAAAAAACCCACGTTTGAGATCCCAAGGGCGCCAGCTTGAGCATCGCCTCTAGTCGTTTGCGCAAAGCTCACCAGCTTGAGCCCAAGTTCACTGGCTCGAGCAAGCGGTCACTCGATTAACTGTAGCCCCCTGTTCAAGGCACATATGAGACAGGAGTCAATGAACATGTAAGGTGTCATAACAAAAAACTGATGATTGATCTGTGACCTGGAAAATAATAAAAAAATCTCTCCATTTCTGTCTGCCTGTCCCTATATATCCCTCTCTCTGACTCTCTCCCTGTATCTATAAAAAATGAAAAGAAAAATGAACTGTTCTCAGGGACATTTGGAGGGTGTATACCCTATTTCTCCATGAGTAAGACTAATCATTTTTGAAAAATAAGGGGTTAGAAATCTGAGTGCCTCTTATACAGTGGTTGTAATAATTTTACTTGCATTTCCCGTTTATTCAAATTTGTTATCATTTCCCCACACTTTGTACCCCAAAATTAAGGTGCGTCTTATACAGGGAGGCTTCTTATACATGGGGAAATATGGTACTTTACAAATTTTCTATTGATTTCCTCTTGGGGTGAGATTTTGACAAACATAATTCATTCTTCTATGCAATTGAAGCTGCAAAAACAACAACAAAAAAGCCATTGTCATTTTTTCTTTTCTTTTATTTATTAAGGTTAGAGGCAGGATAGAGGGGAAAAAAGACAGACAGATAGTCAGAAACATCAATCTGTTTCGGTATGTGCCTTGTCCAAGGAGCAAACTTATGACATTAACATAAAGGTATGATGCTTTAACTACTGAGCTCTCTGGTGAGAGCAAGCCATTGTCTTTTGGGGAAAAATTTACTAGAGAAACCAGAGGTAATTAAAAAATAAAATGAAAATTAATCTTCTGTGGCGACAACACCGGAAGACTTTTCTTTGCTCTTAAAATTTAGGGTCATAAACCCTATTTCTAATCATTTAGCAGAAAGTGACACCTTTGCTAACATGCACTTTTTCTTTTGCTGTGGCAGCAGTCCAGACTGAGAGACCTCCTAAGCTTTGGACATCAGAATTTATCTGAGCATTGTTCACAATATACAATCTAGGTTCTTTTTCTCCCAGATCTCCTCCCAGGGTCTTTGATTCATAACTTCTATGTTTTCCCAGTTTTATACTTGAGAACATGCATTGCTGAAAACCCGAGTCTTATGTCTCAGCTCTGCCTTCTGAGAAACTGATGTACTGAACCTCACCATATTAAATCATAACTGACACCAAAGATATTGCACTAAAAAATACAGTGCTTGTTTCAACTTATGATGATATTATTTATGTATATTTTATTCTTCTGTCTACCCCAGGACAGGGTTGTACACATAAAGACAGAAAGGAAGTCTATCTCACTCACTATAGGCATCCAGGGTCAAGTAGAGTGCCTGGCACATAATAGAAATACTATAAGTGTTTCCTGAATGAATGAATAAATAGTCATTTGCATACATACACAGATATCCACAAATGATAGACACTGTGGACCCAGAGAGATATGCTCATATGCAATGCCCTTCTATGCACACAGATGTACACACACCCAGTGAACCTGAGTATATACACATAGAGAAATATAATAGGTGCACAAAGAATACAGAAAGATAATGTCCTAATATGAACAGTAGATATATCTGTAGGAAAATCTGTTGTTGTTTTCAGATCATTTTTCTTTCACTTCTGCAATAAGAATACATTTTTTAAAATAAAAAGGTTGTTAAAATTCAACATACCTGTCAAATCAAAGCACATCCTATTTTACATTACAGAAAGTAGTTTTACATAAAAGAAATTGAAAAGACAGAAGTTAAAAGAGTAGAATGGGAAGTCATTGAGTGCAGGGAAATGAGTTCCTAGCACAGTACCTGGTATATAATGGGCACTTTCAAAGGCTTTATGAAAGCATGGCTGGAAACAAAGAAGAAAAGGGGATGAACCGAGAGATTTTAAAAAAACAAAGCAGAAAGGATACACAAAAACTATACAGAAATGGCAAATTGGAATCAACGTTTATAGACAATGTTCTCTACCAAACGATTCCTTTGAACTTGTACTGAGGCGTGAATCCAAAGAAGCACACAAGGTGGCAGCAGAGAAGCATATGTAACAGAGGCCATTATTGTATGTGCTATGGAGCAAGTTCCAGCCAAATTCAGAGGATTGAAATGATATCAAGTGTATCTCTTGTTTTCACTACAGTTAATGTTGAAAGTAATAGCAAGCAGTAACCAGAAATTCCTTCTATTTGCAAGTTATAAAAGTTTCTTTTAGATAACCTTGGATTCAACCTTGATAGATAACGCACAACACCCAACTGCTGTATTTTACAAGGTAAACTGAACTGAGCTGTTATTCATAAGGTGAATACGAGGTGGCAGCAGAGAAGCACACTTGGAAAACATTTACCATAGATAATTCTGTATGTTCTTTCAAGAAAGTTTCAACTATCTCTAACCTAAGAATTGATATAAATCATGTTTCTTGGTGTCATTACGCTGAATATAGTAAAAAGTAATAGAAATTAACTAAAAATCCCTTTTTTTACGGTAAGGAAATTCACTTTTAAATGACCCCCTTCTCAAAATCAAAACTCAAGTTACAAAATTCCTTACAGTTAATGGAAATAAAAACTACATAAGAAAACCTATGGAAAAATGCAGTGATGAATATATTTTAGGGCAAGAAAAGCTTAAAATACACAGCCTTTCCACCCATACTAAGTACAAGGATACTAAAAAAATCCAGAGAAAGTAAAAGAAAAAAATGTTCACAGCTTGAGCAGGTGATTTCGCAGTGGTTAGAGTGTTTGCCTTAAATGCAAAGGACCCACGTTTGAGATCCCAAGGGTGCCAGCTTGAGCGTCGGCTCTTGTCATTTGCGCAAAGCTCACCAGCTTAAGCCCAAGTTCGCAGGCTCGAGCAAGCGGTCACTCGATCAGCTGTAGCCCCCTATTCAAGGCACATATGAGACAGGAGTCAATGAACATGTAAGGTGCCATAACAAAAAACTGATGATTGATCTGTGACCTGGAAAATAATTAAAAAATCTCTCCATTTCTGTCTCTCTTTATATGTCCCTCACTCTGACTCTCTCTCTGTCCCTGTAAAAAAAAAAAGAAAAAAGAACTTTCACAGAGACATTTGGAGGGTGTATACCATATTTCCCTATGAGTAAGACTCATCATTTTTGAAAAATATGGGGTTAGAAAATTGAGTGCCTCTGATACAGTGGTTTTAGTATATTTTACTTGCATTTCCCATTTATTCAAATTTGTTATCATTTTCTCAGAATTTGTGCCCGAATATTAAGGTGCGTCTTATACAGGGAGGCTTCTTATACATCGGGAAATATGGTACTTTACAAACTTACCATTGATTTCCTCTTGGGGTGAGATTTTGAAAAACGTAATTCGTTCTTCTATGCAATTTAAGCTGTAAAAACAACAAAAAAAAGCCATTGTCATTTTTTCTTTTATTTATTTATTAATGTTAGAGGCAGCATAAAGGGGGAAAAAGACAGCCAGATAGTCAGAAACTTCAATCTGTTTCGGTATGTACCTTGACCCAAGAGCAAACTTAAGACCTTAGTGTATAGGTGTGATGCTTTAACTACTGAGCTCTCTGGTGAGAGCAAGCCGTTGTCTTTTGGGGAAAAATTTACAAGAGAAAACCAAAGGTAATTTAAAAATAAAATGATAATTTAATCTTCTGTGGTGACAACACCAGAACACATTTCTTTGCTCTTAAAATTCAGTGGCATAAACACTATTTCTAATTGTTTAGCACAAAGTGACCCGTTCCTAACATGCACTTTCTCTTTTGCTGTGGCAGCAGTCCAGACTCAGAGACCTCCTAATCTTGGACATCAGAATTTATCTGAGCATTGTTCACAACATAAAAGCTAGGTTCTTTTTCTCCCAGAACACCTCCCAGGGTCTTTGATTCATAACTTCTATATTTTCCCAGTTTTATACCTGAGAACACGCATCGCTGAAAAAACGAGTCTTATGTCTCAGCTCTGCCATCTGAGAAACTGATATAATGAACCTCGCCATAATAAATCATAACTAACACCAAAGATATTGCACTACCAAATACACTGCTTGTTTCAACTTAGAATGGTAGTATTTATGTATATTTTATTCTTCTGTCTACCCCAGGTCACGGTAGTATTCAAAAAGAGAGAAAGTAAATCTATCTCATTCACTATAGGCATCCAGTGTCGAGCAGAGTGCCTGGCACATAATAGAAATACTATAAGTGTTTCCTGAATGAATGAATAAATAGTCATTTGCATACATACACAGATATCCACAAATGACAGACACTGTGGACCCAGAGAGATATGCTCATATGCAATGCCCTTCTATGCACACAGATGTACACACACCCAGTGGACCTGAGTATATACACATAGAGAAATATAGTAGGTACACAAAAAATACGGAAAGAAAATGTCCTAATATGAACAGTAGATATATCTGTAAAAAAATCTGTTGTTGTTGTTTTGAGATCATTTTTCTTTCACTTCTGCAATAAGAATACATTTTTTATAATAGAAAAGCTCTTAAAATTCAACATACCTGTCAAATCAAAGCACATCCTATTTTACAATATACAAAGTAGTTTTATATAAAAGAAATAAAAAAGACAGAAGTTAAAAGAGTAGAATGGGAAGTCATTGAGTGCAGGGATATGAGTTCCTAGCACAGTGCCTGGTATATGATGGGCACTTTCAAAGGCTTTATGAAAGCATGGCTGGAAACAAAGAAGAAAAACGGGATAAACCGAGAGATTTTAAGAAAACAAAGTAGTAAGGATACACAAAAATTTTACAGAAATGGCAAATTGGAATCAATGTTTATAGACAATGTTCTCTACCAAACTATTCTTTTGGACATGTACTGAGGGGTGATTCCAAAGATGAACACGTGGTGGCACCAGAGAAGCACATATGATAGAAACCATTGTTTTATGTGCTATGGAGCAATTTTCAAAAACTTAGAAGATTGAAACGATATCACCTATGTTTCTTGCTTTCACTACACTTTCTCTGAAAACAAGTAACAAACAGTAACTGAAAATTCCTAATATTTACAAGTTAAAAATTATCTTTCTGATAGCATTGGATTGAACATTGATAGATAATGCACAACACCCAACTGCTGTATTTTTCCAGGTGAACTGCTCTGAGCTGTTATTCCCAAGGTGCACACGAGGTGGCAGCAGAGAAGCGCACTTGGAAAACTTGTAGCACAGACAATCCTGTATGTTATTTCATGAAAGTTTCAACTACCTTCAACCTTTGAAATGATATAGAGCATGATTATTGTTGTCATTACACTTTTCTAGTAATCAGTAGTAGAATCTAACTAAACAACCCTTTTTGTTAAGTTAAGAAATTCAAACTAAAATAACCCCCTCTGATAATCACAGTTCAAGTTACAAAATGCTTTAAAATCAATGGAAATAAAAACTACATCAGAAAACCTTATGGAAAATATAGTGATGAATATATTTTAGAGGATAAAACTTAAAATACACAGCCTTTCCACCCATACTAAGAACCAGAATTGTTAATAGAATCCAGAAAAATTAAAAGGAAAAAATGTTCACAGCATGAGCAAGTGGTGGCGCACTGGATAGAGCATTTGACTGGAATGCAGAGGTCCCTGGTTTGAGAAACCAAGGTCACCATATGAACCGTGGGCTGATCTGGTTTAAGCAAAGCTCACCAGCATGGGACCAAGATAGCTGGCTCGAACAAGTGGTCTCTAGGTTAGGTGTATACACCTGGTAAAGGCACAAAGGAGAGAGCAGTCAATTAACAACTAAAGTGTCACAATGAGAAACTGATGATTGATTTGTGACCTGGCACATAATAAAAAACTATCTCCATTCCTGTTTGTCTGGCCCTATCTATCCCTCTCTCTGACACTCTCCCATGTCAGTTTTAAAAAAAAGAAAATAAGAAAATAAGAAATGTTCATATAGACATTTGGGGATGTATACCATATTTCCCTATTTATTAGACACATCTTTTTTGAAAAATGTGGGGTTTGAACACTGGATGTGTCTTATATTGTGGTTTCAGTATTTTTCCTTGCATTTTCTGTTTATTCGCATTTGTTATGATTTTCTCAAATTTTGTTCCCCAAAATTAAGGTGCATCTTATACAGGAAGGCATCTTATACATGGGAAATACAGTATTATCATCCTTACCACTTATTTCCTCTTTAGGTGAAATTTTGAAAAACATAATTTATTCCTCTATGCAATTTAAGCTGAAAAAACAACAACAAAAAAGACATTGTCATTTTTCTTTTATTTAATTATTAATGTTAGATGGAGGAAACAGACAGACAGATATTCAGAAACATCCATCTGTTTCTGTATGTGCCTTGACCCAGGACCAAACCTATGACATTAGTGTATGGGTGTGAGCTCTCTGGTGAGAGCAAGCCATTGTCTTTTGAAAGAAAAATTTACTAGACAAAATCTGAGGTAATTAAAAAATAAAATAATAATTTAGTCTGCTGTGGTCACAACACCAGAATACTTTTCTTTGCTCTTGACAGTCAGGGACACAAACAGTCTATTTAATTGTTTAGCACAAAGTGACCCTTTCATAACATGCACTTTTTTGTGTGCTGTGGCAGCAGTACAGACTGAATGAACTCCTAAGCTTTGGACATCAGAATTTATCTGAGCCTGGGTCACAGCTTACACGCTAGGTTCTTTTGGTCACAGAACACCTCCCAGGGTCTTTGTTTCATCACTTGTAAATTTTATCAGTTTTATAGCTGAGAACACATGTTGCTAAAGAACCGGGATTGTGCCTTCTGAGAAACTGATATACTGAACTTCACCATGATTAAAAAAATCTGGGAACAAAGACTTTGCACTACCAAGTCCATTACTTGTCACAACTTATAATTATTATTTTTTTGTATTTTTCTGAAGCTGGAAATGGGGAGAGACTGTCAGACAGACTCCCGCATGCGCCCGACCGGGATCCACCTGGCATGCCCACCAGGGGCAAAGCTCTGCCCACCAGGGGGCGATGCTCTGCCCCTCCAGGGTGTCGCTCTTTCATGAATGACCAGAGCCACTTTACCACCTGGGGCAGAGGCCAAGGAGTCATTCCCAGAGCCCGGGCCATCTTTGCTTCAATGGAGCCTTGGCTGCGGGAGGGGAAGAGAGAGACAGAGAGGAAGGAGGGGGGGTGGAGAAGCAAATGGGTGCTTCTCCTGTGTGCCCTGGCTGGGAATCGAACCAGGGTTCCCGCACGCTCTACCGCTCAGCCAACTGTCCAGGGCCTAATTATTTTTTATGTATATTCTTCCTTCCTCTGTCTACCCCATGACAGTGTATTATTCATAAAGATAGAAAGTGCATCTGCCTCATTTACTATAAACAGTGCCTGGCACATAATAAAAGAACAACAATTGTTCATTGAATGAATGAATAAATAGTCATTTGCATACATACACAGATATACACAAATGACAAACACTGTGGAAACAGAGAGATATGCTCATGTGCAATGCACATCTATGCACACAGATGTTCAAACACCCAGTGTACCTGAGTACATATATATAGAGAAATATAACAGGTAACCAGAGAATATGGAAAGAAAATGTCATAATATTAAGAGAAAATATCTCAGTATGAAAAATATTGTTTTGTTTTTTTATTTTTTCTTGCACTTCTGCAATAAGAATACAGTTTTTATAATAAAAGAGCTGACAAAATTCATCATACTCATCAAATCAAAGCACATCATATTTTAAAATACATTAAGAAAATTGAAATAAAAGAAGTTCAAAGAGAGAAGTAAAAATAGTAGAATGGGAAGTTATTGAGTGCAGAGACATGATTTCTTAGCACAGTGCCTGGTATATGCTGGGCACTTTCAAAGGCTTTATGAAAGCATGGCTGGAAGGAAAGAATAAAAACAAGATGAACCGAGAGATTCCCAGAAAACAAATACTAAGGATACACAAAAAATTTACAGAAAAGGCAAATTGTAATCAATGTTTGTACACAATCATCTCTACCAACCGTTTTCTTTGGAACTGTATTGAGGCGTGATTCCCAAGTTGCACATGAGGTGGCATCAGAGAAGCACATGTAACAGAGACCATTATTGTATGTGCTATGGAGCAAGTACCAGCAAACTTCAGAGGATTGAAATGATATCAAGAATGTCTCTTGCTTTCACTACAGTTAACGTGGAAACAAGCAGCAAACAGTAACTAGAAATTCCTTATATTTACAAGTTATTAAAGTATCTTCTAGATAGCATTGGACTCAACATTGATAGATAACACACAACACCAAATGCTGTATTTTTCCAGGTGAACTGCTCTGAGTTGTTATTTCCCAAGGTGCACACGAGGTGACAGCAGAGAAGCACACTTGGAAAACATTTACCACAGACAATCCTGTATGTTTTTTCAAGCAAATTTCAACTACCTTCAACCTTTGAAATGATATAAAGCATGTTTCTTGTTGTCATTACACTTAATCTAGTAATCAGTAATAGAAACTAACTAAAAAACACTTTTTGATAAATTAAGAAATTCACACCAAAAAAACCACGCCCTCAAAATCACAATTCAAGTTACAAAATATTTTAAAATCAATAAAAATAAAAACTACATAAGAAAACCTATGCAAAAATGTAGAGATGAATACATTTTAGGGGAAAAAAATCTTAAAATGCACAAACATTTCACCCGTACTAAGAACTAGGATACTAAATAAAATCCAGAGAAAGTAAAAAAAAATAATGTTCACAGCCAGAGCAGTCTATGGCCCAGTGGATATTTGACTGGAATGCAGAGGACCCAGGTTTGAGATCCCAAGGTCGACAGTTGGAGCGTGGGCTCATCTGGTTTGAGCAAAGCTCACCAGCATGAGCCCAAGGTCACTGGGCTCGAGTCACTCGGTCAGCTGTAGCCCCCTGGTCAAGGCACATATGAGAGAGCAGTCAATGAACAACTGAGGTTTCACAATGAAAAACTGATGTTTGATCTGTGACCTGGCACATAATAAAAAACCCTCTCCATTCCTGTTTTTCTTTTCTAAACTATCCCTCTCTCTGACTCTCTCCCTGTCTCAGTAAAAAAAAAAATGAAAAAAGTAATGTTCACAGAGACATTTGGATTGTGTATACCATAATTTCCTATGTATAAGAATTATTCTTTTTGAAAAATGTCGGCTTTGAAAACTGGGTGCATCTTATAAACTGGTTGCTGTATATTTTAAATGCATTTTCTGTTTATTTGCATTTGTTATCATTTTTTCAAATGTTATTTCCCAAAATTAGTGTTCGTCTTATACAGGGAGGCATCTTATACTTGAGGAAATATGGTACTTTACAACCTTACTACTTATTTCCTCTTGGGGTGATATTTTGAAAAACATAATTTATTTCTCTATACAATTTAAGATGCAAAAACAACAATAAAAAAGCCATTGTCATTTTTCTTTATTTAATTATTCATGTTAGAGGAAGGAAGAGGGGTAAACAGATAGAAAGATAGACAAAAACATCCATTTGTTTTTATATGTGCCTTGACCCAGGACCAAACCTATGACATAAGTGTATGGGTGTAATGCTCTAATTACTGACCTCTCTGGTGAGAGCAAGCCATTGTCTTTTGGGGTGAAAATTAATAGAGAAAACCTGAGGTCATTAAAAAATTAAATAATAATCTAGTCTGCTGTGGTGACAACACCAGAAGACTTTTCTTTGCTCTTGACAATCAGGGGCATAAACACTATTTCTAATTGTTTAGCACAAAGTTATCCCTTTCCTAACATGCACTTTTTCTTTTACTGTGGAAGCAGTCCAGACTGAGATACCTCCTAAACTTTGGACATCACAATTTATTTGAACCAGCCACCTCTGCATTGCAAGACAATGCTCCAGCCAAGTGGGCCATTCATCCAGGAAGATTGCTGCTGCATATTGTACACATTTGGATTAAGACAGCCATAGGCGTTTCTAGAAAAAAACAAACAAACTTTTCTGCTGCCATCTCATGGACATCCTGAAAATAACAGCTAGGTAAATGTCACCAAAAAATGGCTTCCTCTACTGCTATCTAATGTACATTTTGAAACTAAAAGCTAGTACATATAACCAGAAACTGTCAAACTGTTTTAAATTAACAATGTGTTTTTTCCCATTTTTCACTTTGCATATCATTAAATGCTTATGTTTTAGGGAATTCCATGTTTTATATTAGTCATGAGTAGTTATTCAAATACAGAGAAACAGTTTGGTCAAGGGGATGATATAGGATTCTAATAATTTTTTGTATTTCCTTTTCTCACAGTATTTATTCTATAATGCATCTTCTTTTAAATTAGATCTTTCCTTTATTTTATTTTTTTGACCCTATTATGTGCTGAAGGCACGGATAAATGGATTTTATGCAGCTGATGTGGATGAACTCTTTCAAAATGGCAGCAGTGAGACAGCAGTAGTGAGAAGGGTGTTTCTGTGAAATGGCTTGAGTGCCACAAGAGCGTTGAAAAGAAAAGTACTAGGATTGTGGTGGCAAATTCCACCCTGAGATTATCAAGACTGGGAAGCGATTGAAACTCAGCCAGGTAAAGAAGCAGTATGTTTGAGAAGTGTCATGGGTGGTAGCAACTGTGAGAGTGTGCAGAGTATGGCATGGAAAAAATTAAAAACAAGTGCGGAGACTGGGCCAGGTAAAGGGTGTTATAAAAGCAGAAATGAGAGTGGGGCTTTGTTCATGACAGGTTGGTAATGTAGAGACCAGGGTAAAAAGAAAAAATGGTTGTGGCATGGTCATTGAGAATTAAATGGGGAATATGTAAAACAGACTTTACATAAAATAAAAAAGTTATTTAAAGAAAGCAGAATTTGTGAGATTTGAGGACAGAATAGAGAATAATTCATGGGCAGTGAGAAATTTATGGAGCGAGGTTGGATGGGCAACAGGAAAGTGTGCTGCATTGTGAAAGAAATTTGTGTGTTTTATTCCCTTGGTGGAAGGAATTGTGAAGAAATTTAAGCAGCATCAGGTGCTAACTATTATAACTACTAGGGCTTCCAACTCTAATAATGTGGTAGTGGCATCAGAAAATGGTCATTTGCTGATGAAGAACTGATTTGGCTGAGAGTTCAACTAGATTTACCCTGAAAAACTTACTAAATTATCTCTCTTGTTTGTCTGGCTTATGCAAAAATAAAAGAAAGTCAAGGTAGGAAAACTTATGTTACAGAATTGTGGTAGGAGCAAGGAGGTCATCCAGATTTTAGCAGTGCATCAATGTGTTTAGAGTCTTTCTTTGTAGCAGCCATATATGCTAAAGTGGAATTGTTAAAGTTCGTAAGGGGAGCAGAAAATGAAAAACTGCGTGAAGGCAGGAAATGCTAGAGAAGTGTTTCCTTCCTCCACATTTTCATCATCTTTGGTTGTTCATTTTTTTTTAGTGAAAGCCCTTCTGACTGGTGTGAAGTAATGTCTCATAGTAGTTTTAATTTGCATTTCTCTACTGATATCTTACATGCAGTATTTTTATGCTCATTAATAGTGGGGTATTATTTGAATACTCTATCACTTCATTTTCTAAGGTTTATAGTTTCCAATTGTGTTTTGACATTTTTAGAAATCATGGTATATATTGCTTCAGTTCAGCTTGATGTTTCACTGATTTAATGGATTTAAGCAGGAACTGGTAGAAGGAGTCAGCCACTAAACTGAGTGAAGTATAGGCTAATCTGCCCCTTAAGCAGGCATAGGGTTCGTGAGCTGCCTCTTTGACCCAAATGTCACTTGCATATTTTTATTATGGTGTACATTTAGGATAAGCTTTACCTTATCTGAAAATTCACCTGAGATAATGTTTGCTTCTTCTAGTCATGCTAAGGCAATTTAAATTACTCCAGCAGCCACTTGGGAGGCATTGCCATGGAACTGAGAGAACAAGGTAAGACCTGAAAGAGTCTATATACAGTTGACCAGCAGAGGAATGTTTTGGTAGGTAACATTGTGGGATTTTAAAAGATATTTTTTTGTGGTGTAGGGCAGTGGGAGTTTCCTTGAGAATTAGAAGTATAAGTTTATTTCTGCTTCGCTTTATATTACCAAGAGTCTAAGCATATAAATGACAACTAGTAAATATGTCTTGTGAAAAATATTAAAAATAATCATGCTACCAGTAAATACAGCTCAACCAACAACAAAATTGATTTTGTTCATGAATATTAATGTAAAGAATACTGGCATAACATATATAATTACTTAATTTTGGTTTTTACCAGAATTAAAATTTTCTTAAAAGATTAGAATTTAATTATACATAAATAAAACTACAGAAAAATCAATAACAAAATAAACTCTGTATAAAATGAAACAAAGATATGTTCTATTTAAATCAAAATGTATGATATACTGGTATAAGTTTTTGAGTGAAACGGAATTAGTTTTGTCTTAAAGTAAAAATTGTTGAAATTGATGCAAATTTGTTTCTATTTTACTTTGTTAAAAAACAAACTTTTTCTATACTGTGTAGCACCAGATAAGATATTATAAATTTTTATCTGCCTATAAAGCAAAGATACTATGTTTCTATAAATTATGTTACTTATTTCTTTTCTTTCTTAGATGTTTTTGATTACTATAGGGACAATCTTTTCTATCCTAAGAACCAAAGATGTGATAATCATACATCTATCAAGTCCTGATGTGACAGGACCCTTTTCCAACATGCAGAAATAAAAGCTTTAGTGATTGCATGCCTCACCCTTTTATGTGAAATGGTGGAAAGGGTCATGCCTAAAAGAAAAAGGTGTCCAATCACTATAGTTGTTCTTTGTTTGCTTCTCATATGTGCTTTGACTGGGTTGCTTATGTTGAGCCAGCAACCTTGAGATCATATTGTTGATATCATGCTTGAGCTAATAACCACAAGGTTTCCAACCAGGCACCTCAGTATTTCTGGTTGATGCTTTATCTACTTTAACATCACTGGTCAGGCTGCCACGTTATACTTTAGTTCCTGAGATCTTATTTATGTTATAGCAGAAAATTTGTACCTTTATGGGGTCTCTGGCCTGAGTGTGGGATCATAGACATGACACCATGGTTGCTGGCTTGAACCCAAGATCACTGGCTTGAGCAAGAGGTCACTCACTCCACTGTAACCTCCCTATCAACACATATGAGAAAGCAATCAGTGAAGAACTAAGGTGCTGCAGTGAAGAACTGATATTACTCATCTCTCTCTTTTTCTGTCTGTTTGTCTCTATCTGTCCCTCTTTCTCTCTCTTTCTCTCTCTCTGTCACAAAAAAAACTTACTTGTTTGATCATATGTTCTAATGTCCTGATGAATTGTACAGTAATAGTTTGGTTATTTTAGCCTTAAAAAGTCCATTTGAACACCATTGTATGATTTGCCTAAAAATCCATTACTGTTTTTTCAACTCATACATTCTGATATGGATGAATATTAGTAAAAATGTCACAGAAGATTTATGTCACTTAAATTTCCCTTATTAAAGTATGTGTGTCATTAATATAATTAATTGTGTATATTTTCACCAATTTGAGTTGATATATACTTTTTAGAATTAACACATTTGATGATGAACTACTGTATAATAACTTTCTTGAAGAGATTTGCCTCTTTCACTGGATACAAAATTTTTATTAATCGTCAGATGCCGATAAGTACAAATTTTCATATAGTAAGAGCCCCCTTAGATTTTTTGGCACTAATCTCAATTTACTGATTGTACACATACTGTTCAGTACCCTCATAAGTTATGCTTTAGGGATCAAGGCTTCGCCAGATCAGTTTTTAAGAATGAGAACTAATGGAAAGACCAACAAGAACTCAATGGGGACTGAAAGTGGAGATTCATAATTTTACTTAGCAGCCTCTTAAGTGTAAAATGACCCTCTGGGAAAGGTAAACTTGGTCAAGGTCAAGCAGGACATTTCTTCTGGCTGACAATGACAAGAACACTTGCAATGCTGCAAATAGGCAAAGACTTCTGTGATTTTAAAATGAAATATAATCACTGAGACTTTAGAACTCTGTGTCATAGAAGATGCCAAGCTTGGCAACTGGCATAATCTGTTCTCCTAAGCAGTTATATTTCTTATTGTAAAGTAATATACTGGCTTTTGACACATTAGTTTTTTTTCCGTTTCATGGTCAAAACAGAGCAGTATTTGTGAATCAATGAAGATTCTTGATGTGTAGCTATGAAAGAATAGCCCCAGGAACTGCCTGGTGCTTTGTCAGCACAGTGGTACAGGGCCCTAACTGATAATATTAAAGCATGCTGATGATACATTTAGCCTCAGGTATACAAATGTCAAGAAAAAAATTTTGGAAGATTTTAGGTAATGATGACTGGTAATTAAACCTATTTTTACCCACCCCTGCCTTCTTTGGGCTGACACTTCATGGCGACAGACCTTATGATGTAATGTAGTGGGACTGCTTTGGAAGGATTCAGGCACTCAGTCTTTCCTATTCATTCTGAATTAATTCATTTTGTCTAATTCCTTCCTACAGTAAGATACTTGGTGTCTATATATTTCTCTGTCCTAGAGTTAGAAAGGATAAAGTGATGTGGGATGGTGTGCAAATATTTATGAAAGAAGAAATGGTGTACAAATTTTATAAAAAGGGAGACAATCTGCTTTCTAATTGTTTGAAGAATATTGACACGTATATATTTACTTGAACCCAGTGACAACCTTAGTGGGGCTTAAAGTGACTTAAAGTGACTTAGTGTGGATTAAAGTGATTTCAGTTATTATTCATTTACCTTAGTGTTCCCAAGATGACAGTGGTCTAAGGCAAAACAGGAAAAAAGTCTTGTCAGTCCTCTGCTGAGAAATCTTAATACTCATTGCCTACTACATCTGGAATACACCATGTTGAGGGAAAAGAATGCAAGCTATAGATGTGACATTTACAGTACAGTGCTATTATGTTTATGTAATTAAAAACATCAATACTATGTATTGTTTATGGATTATATCTATGTGGTAAAGAGTGTCATGCATGAGAAAAAGGAACTGAGAATTTCAAAATAGTGATTTGCTCTGGGGTAGGAAAGGAAGAGAATACATTTGAGAAAGGCTTCATATGTACTTATAATATTTTATTTCTCAAGTTTGTGAATGCACAGTTATCCCATTATATTCTCCTAATTTTTTTTATTAAATTTTTTTTAAAAGTTTAATTTAAAGAGAAGATGAGAATGAGAGGATCTGTTATTTTATGAATATGTTAAAGCTTTGCATATGTCAGCATTACTTTATTTTTCTTCATCTCTACAAGAGGTTTGTGTGAGCAAATGCCAAGCCTAGTTTGTGTGAATCTGAGCGTTCTCTGCTCTGGATGGTCTGGTAGCATCCTGTCCACCTCAAATTGTGGACAGTTGACCATGTACAGGCTACTTCTGAATGTGTACTAAGGCAGCTTTCTATGCACAAGTTAAATGCTTTTTCTTTTTCTTTTGCGAATGACCCCCCCTGGGTGAGGTGGGTGGTTACTTTGTTTGACCAGGAAACTACAGTTTATCTCAAAAGCCTTTTTAATCAATAAAATTTGGGGCTACCACATTCACTAATGGACACAGTGATTCTTTCCTTTGATGGTGGAATCAAGGGTGAGAAGACCACGACCTGGTGCTTCTCACATAAAAGAATATGGTTGACATCCATTCCACTACGACATTTTGTTTTGAGCAGTTTCTGAGTATTATTACTTCTGGATGTGTGACTGATCCAGTGTTAAAAACTGATAGAAATTGTTTGATTCCCCCACCCCATTTCTTCTGAAAGCACAACTTGAGTCATTTCTGTTTGCTCTAGGCTTTTGCAAGTTATAAGAAGCAGGTATAGACTTGAGATACAAGGAATGTGCATTACAATAAAATTGTTGTCTGTGGGTGGCATAGTTGGC
The DNA here is from genome assembly GCF_036850765.1 of Saccopteryx bilineata. NCBI lineage: Eukaryota > Metazoa > Chordata > Mammalia > Chiroptera > Emballonuridae > Saccopteryx > Saccopteryx bilineata. The sequence continues at coordinate 19,434 of NW_027095513.1, read as the reverse complement.
TGTACAAAGGGAAAATGCTAAAAATGAGCTGAGAAAAAAAGTATGGAAGCAAACACATAAGCCATAACTCGTTACATTGATCTCAGGTCATGTATGTCAATTTACAAGAGACTCCATCAGAGTGTTCTTTAATAAAAATGTTAATCTCCAACAGGTACATTTTTACATTAACTGAGAAAAGTTTTACTTTTCTTATTACACAATAATATACATATACATATGTGTCTATATGTATGTGTGTAGTTATATCTCTTTATCATGATTTTACAAAAATTGGAGTCTAAACCAGATGATAAACAAGTACTATCTGTCATTCATAGTTTCTGCCACTGTTATAGTAAAAGAGATGTGCCCTTTCCTCAAGTGTTTAGAAATAAGAAATACAACTACTCTATTGCCACCATGGAAAATAATGGGAAGAACATGTGGCTTCTATTACATTCTCTTGGGACTTCTCAGAGGAAATGAGGGACATATGATTGGTGAGTGGAAAATGACAGTTTGAGCATAGGGGGCTCAGCCTTGCCCATGTGTCTCTTGGAATGACTAGTTCTCAGCAGGTCTTTGCTCATAACTGTTATCAAATCATGACTGTGATGAGCTGTCTAGATAGATCCTGTTCCTACAAGAGAAAGGGGAAAGTTCAACTCAGTGGGAAACATATAACTTGGAGAGATTTGGGTGCTCTTTGATGGCTCTAGATCAAGCAAAACTCTTTAGCCTTACCAGCAATAATACTGTCCCTCTTTTTTGTTTTCTTTTTTTTCTCTACTCTTTTTTTTGTGACAGAGAGAGGGACAGATAGGGACAGACAGAGAGAGAGATGAGAAGCACCAATTCTCATTCTGTTCCTTCATTTAGGGTATATTCTTCTGTCTCCCCATTTTGCTTGACTTTCTGTTTTTGTTCCTTTGAGTTGAATAAAATAGTCATCTTGCCCAGTCTTGAAAACGTTGTCTTTGTTACATTGTGTGTTAAAATAGTTTCAGCCTGCCGTTTGTCGTGGGGGAGGTGCACACAGTGCCTTTCATATCACCTGCCTGAGTGGGTTCTGAATTGGCCTCCTGTGGTGTGTGAGCCTTCTTGCACTTTTAATCTGAGCAGGGCTGCTCAGTGTAAAAGGGGATGCATTATATGTGCTTAGCATGTCCTGTTTTAATTTTCTGTTTTCAGAGCAGGGTCTGCACTGTGTTACCTGGTTGCTTTCTTGTTTCTCACCCCCCATTAGACCACCTTTTGTCCTAGTGGGGTTTCTAGGGTATATGCATCCTTAATTTGTTAATTTTTCACCTTCTTATGGCTTGGAAGCTCTGTGGCCATACAGAGCATTGCCCAACTCACTCCACATTGGGCTGCAAGGTTTTGCTAGATTTGTGCTTTTTTTGTTTAGAGCAGCCCGACCAATGCAAGCAGCAGCACCCCCCAATCTCTGCACTTTCTCTGATCAGGCAGTCCTGTGTTCAAACCAGAGCCCATATCATAGCCCCCCATTATCCAGGATGTGAATCCCAGTAGTGACTCACTATCTCTGCACTTTCTCTGGGTTGAATAGTGCTGCAGCTGGTACCAGAGTGTTTTTTTCTAGCTCTGCACTCTCTCTAGGTGTGGAGCCTTACATGCACATGAAGCTCAGTGGGTGAAGTGTGGCCCACCATATGTACTAGCTGAGTTGATATCTGAGAAGAGGATCTCTCTTTATACAAGCTATGCTGCCCTCATGATTCTGTTGTATTTAGCTCTAGGAGGGTTGGCTGGGGATGTGCTGCAGTGTTAAGCAGTTGGCCATAGAGCCTGGATGTAGCTCCTGTCTTCTAACCACGTGCCTGGGAGGTGTAAGCAATGGTGCTCACTGGTCTCTTCAGTCCTGAGCAGATGCTTCTCCTCCTGCAGAACTCGCATGATTCCTCAGCCTTCCCTATGCTCTCTCTCTCTCTCTGTCTGTCTCTCTTTATTACCTTGTTGTGCAGAAGCTATTTAATTGTTTCTCAGTTGTTTCTCAGGAGGAAATGTTCTAAGTAAAGTGGTACATTGGATGGGTATTGGGGAGGATGCAAGCTCAGTGTCCACATGTGACTCCATCTTGGACCCACTGTAGAGTTCTTAAATAAAGTCTGATATTGGCTGCAGCAACAGGATTTTGCTCTGATATGCTCTTGTTCCTCATATTCAAATATTTATACATTTTTTGAGACATTCATTGTTTCTCTGACATAAACTAGTTGTTGGATCCAGGAGGAGTAGTTTATTTTTGCCTTGTTTATTTTTTTTTCTGTGAGGATGGGCATGATAATTTCCATGCTTCTTACTTTTAGAACCAGAAACTGGAACTCTTGAATTAATCGCTTTTTATCTCTTGGCTTCATGTTCCCTATTTGTAAAATAAATGGATCAGATCACACCATGGTGCCTAAACTCTCCTCTAGTTCCAGCATTCTGTTCACTTGATAAGCACTGACTTGCATGAATGACAGTACTAATTTGTGACATTTGCTACCATTCTACAGGTAGACCTGCAGGAGAACAAACAGAGGAACATTTTTTTCAGTCCTCTCTTGATTATGTTTATCAAATCCAGAAAGATCAGAAGTCCAGAAATTTAATATTTAGAGACAGTAAATTCCACGTATTGCTAAATGCTCTAAAAATATTTTCTGAATATTTGGGAAATGTTGAGAACTTATATTGTAAATTTGGGATCTCAAAAAATATGAATGTGTACAATTGTGATTAATCTCTCTTTTTCCTCCCCCATTTTTTTCTCTAGCTATGATTTGTTTTTCTTTATATTTCTTTCTCTCTTCCACTTTCCCTCCCTGGATTTCTCTATCAGCCTTCTTTCATCTTTTTTTTCTTCTTTCCTTCTAGCCATACTTTCATAAAACATTTGAAAGTGCCCATCATATGCCAGGCACTGTGCTATGAACTCATGTCCCTGCACTCAATGTCTTTCCATTCTACTATTTTTACTTCTGTCTTTTGAACATCTTTTATTTAAATCTTCATAATTTATTTTAAAATATAAAGTGCTTTGAATTCACAAGGATATTGAATTTTAACAGCTTTTTATTATAAAAGCTCTATTCTTATTGCAGAAGTGCAAGAAAAAATGATAAGAAAAACAAAACAACAAATTTTCATCCAGAAATATCTACTGTTAATATTATAACATTTTCTTTTCATATTCTTAGTGTACCTATTTTATTTCTCTATCTATATGTATTCAGGTACATTGGATGTGTGTACATCTGTGTGCATAGATGTGCAATGCACATGAGCATATCTCTCTTTGTCCACAGTGTCTGTCATATTTGTATATCTGTGTATAAATGCAAATGATTATTTATTCATTCATTCAAAAACACTTATTGTATTTCTATTATGTGCCAGGCACTGTGCTTGACACTGGTTGCCTAAAATGAATGAGACAGACTCACTTTCTATGTTTTTGAATATTACACTGTCATGGGGTAGACAGAGGAAGGAAAATATACATAAATAAAATAATTATAAGTTGTGACAAGCACTGGATTTGGCAGTGTAATATCTTTGGTCCTTGTTTTGATTGATTGTGCTGAGGCACAGTATATCATTTTCTCGGAAGGCAGAGTTGAGATATTAGTCTCAGTTCTTCAGCAATGCGTGTTCTCAGCTATACAACTTAGAAAAGTTTACAACTGATGAAACAAAGACCCCTGGAAGCTTTCTGTTACCAAAGAACCTAGCTTGTAAGTGGTGACCCAGGTTCAAATAAATTGTCATGTCCAGAGCTTAGGAGGTATCTCAGTCTGGACTGCTTCTACAGTAAATGAAAAAGTGCATGTTAGGAAAGGGGTCATTTTGTGCTAAACAATTAGAAATAGTGTTTATGCCCCTGATTGTCAAGAGCAAAGAAAAATCTTCTGGTGTTGTCAACACAGCAGACAAGATTATTATTTAAATTTTTAATTACCTCAGGTTTTCTCTAGTAATTTTTTCACCGTAAATGACAATGGCTTCCTCTCACCAGAGAGCTCAGTATTTAGAGCATCATACCCATACACTAATGTCATATGTTTGGTCCTCGGTTCAAGGCACATACAGAAATAGATGAATGTTTCTGTCTATCTTTCCATCTGTTTTCTCCATCTTCCTCCCTTTAACATTAATAATTAAATTAAAAAATGACAGTTGCTGTTTTGTTGTTGTTTTGCAGCTTAAAATGTATATTGGAATAAATTATGTTTTTCAAAATCTCACCCTAAGAGGAAATAAGTAGTAACGTTGTAAAGTACCATATTTCACCATGTATAAGATGCCTCCCTGTGTAAGACGCACCTTAGTTTGGAGGCACAAAATTTGAGAAAATGATAACAAATGCTAATAAAAAAGAAATGCAAGTGATAAATACTACAACCACTGTATAAGACGCACCCAGTTTTCAAACCCCATATTTTTCAAAAAAGATGAGTTTTATACATGGGGAAATATGGTATACACCCTCCAAATGTCTCTGTGAAATTTTTTTCTTTTTTCTTTTCTTTTACAGAGACAGGGAGAGATTCAGAGAGAGGAATAGATAGGGACTGACAGACAGGAATGTAGAGAGTTTTTTTATTATGTGCCAAGTCACAGATCAATCATCAGTTTTTTGTTTTGACACCTTAGTTTTTCACTGACTGCTCTCTCTTATGTGCCTTGACCAGGGGGCTACACCTGATGGAGTGACCCCTTGCTCAAGTCAGCGACCTTGGGCTCAAGCTGCTGAGCATTGCTCAAACCAGATGAGGCCATGCTTAAGCTCGCGACCTTGGGATTTCAAACGTGGGTCCTCCGCATTCCAGTCAAATGCTCTATTCACTGAGCCACTGCTTGGTCAGGCTGACAATCTTTTTTTCTTTTACTTTCTCTGCATTTTATTTAGTATCCTGGTTTTTAGTATGGGTGCAAAGGCTGTGTATTTAAGGTCTTTTTCTTTTTAAATATATTCATCACTATATTTTCCAAATGGTTGGTAGAGATGATTGTGTACAAACATTGATTACAATTTGCCATTTCTCTAAATTTTTTGTGTATCCTTAGTATTTGTTTTCTGGGAATCTCTCGGTTCATCTTGTTTTTCTTCTTTCCTTCCAGCCATGCTTTCATAAAGCCTTTGAAAGTGCCCAGCATATACCAGGCACTGTGCTAAGAAATCATGTTTCTGCACTCAATAACTTTCCATTCTACTATTTTTACTTCTCTCTTTGAACTTCTTTTATTTAAATTTTCTTAATGTATTTTAAAATATGTTGTGTTTTGATTTGATGAGTATGATGAATTTTATCAGCTCTTTTATTATAAAAACTGTATTCTTATTGCAGAAGTGCAAGAAAAAATAAGAAAAACAAAACAATATTTTTCATACTGAGATATTTTCTTTTAATATTATGACATTTTCTTTCCATATTCTCTGGTTACCTGTTATATTTCTCTCTATATATGTACTCAGGTACATTGGGTGTTTGAACATCTGTGTGCATAGATGTGCATTGCACATGAGCATATCTCTCTGTTTCCACAGTGTTTGTCATTTATGTATATCTGTGTATGTATGCAAATGACTATTTATTCATTCATTCAATGAACAATTGTTGTTCTTTTATTATGTGCCAGGCACTGTTTATAGTAAATGAGGCAGATGCACTTTCTATCTTTATGAATAATACACTGTCATGGGGTAGACAGAGGAAGGAAGAATATACATAAAAAATAATTAGGCCCTGGCCGGTTGGCTGAGTGGTAGAGCGTGCGGGAACCCTGGTTCGATTCCCAGCCAGGGCACACAGGAGAAGCGCCCATTTGCTTCTCCACCCCCCTCCTTCCTCTCTGTCTCTCTCTTCCCCTTCCGCAGCCAAGGCTCCATTGGAGCAAAGATGGCCCGGGCTCTGGGGATGGCCCCTTGGTCTCTGCCCCAGGTGGTAAAGTGGCTCTGGTCATTCATGACAGAGTGACACCCTGGAGGGGCAGAGCATCGCCCCCTGGTGGGCAGAGCTTCGCCCCTGGTGGGCATGCCAGGTGGATCCCGGTCAGGCGCACGCAGGAGTCTGTCTGACAGTCTCTCCCCATTTCCAGCTTCAGAAAATACAAAATAATAATAATTATAAGTTGTGACAAGTAATGGATTTGGTAGTGCAATGTCTTTGTTCCCAGATTTTTTTTAATCGTGGTGAAGTTCAGTATATTAGTTTCTCAGAAGGCACAATCTCGGTTCTTTAGCAACATGTGTTCTCAGCTATAAAACTGATAAAATTTACAAGTGATGAAACAAAGGCCCTGGGGAGGTGTTCTGTGACCAAAAGAACCTACCGTGTAAGTTGAGACCCAGGCTCAGATAAATTCTGATGTCCAAAGCTTAGGAGTTCATTCAGTCTGTACTGCTGCCACAGCACAAAAAAAAGTGCATGTTATGAAAGGGTCACTTTGTGCTAAACAATTAAATAGACTGTTTGTGTCCCTGACTGTCAAGAGCAAATATAAGTATTCTGGTGTTGTGACCACAGCAGACTAAATTATTATTTTATTTTTTAATTACCTCAGATTTTCTCTAGTAAATTTTTCTTTCAAAAGACAATGGCTTGCTCTCACAAGAGAGCTCACACCCATACACTAATATCATAGGTTTGGTCCTTTGTCAAGGCACATACAGAAACAGATAGATGTTTCTGAATATCTGTCTGTCTGTATCCTCCATCTAACATTAATAATTAAATAAAGAAAAAATAACAATGTCTTTTTTGTTGTTGTTTTTTCAGCTTAAATTCATAGAGGAATAAATTATGTTTTTCAAAATTTCACCCAAAGAGGAAATAAGTGGTAAGGATGATAATACCATATTTCCCATGTATAAGATGCCTTCCTGTATAAGATGCACCTTAATTTTGGGGAACAAAATTTGAGAAAATCATAACAAATGCGAATAAACAGAAAATGCAAGGAAAAATACTGAAACCACTATATAAGACGCATCCAGCTTTCAAACCCCACATTTTTCAAAAAAGATGTGTCTAATAAATAGAGAAATATGGTATACATCCCCAAATGTCTCTGAGAACATTTCTTATTTTCTTATTTTCTTTTTTTTTAACTGACATAGGAGAGTGTCAGAGAGAGGGATAGATAGGCCCAGACAAAAAGGAATGGAGATAGCTTTTTATTATGTGCCAGGTCACAAATCAATCATTAGTTTCTCATTGTGACACTTTAGTTGTTAATTGACTGCTCTCTCCTTTGTGCCTTTACCAGGTGTATACACCTAACCTAGAGACCACTTGTTCGAGCCAGCTATCTTGGTCCCATGCTGGTGAGCTTTGCTTAAACCAGATCAGCCCACGCTTCATATGGCGACCTTGGTTTCTGAAACCAGGGACCTCTGCATTCCAGTCAAATGCTCTATCTAGTGCGCCACCGCCTGCTCATGCTGTGAACATTTTTTTCTTTTAATTTCTCTGGATTCTATTAACAATTCTGGTTCTTAGTATGGGTGGAAAGGCTGTGTATTTTAAGTTTTTTCCTCTAAAATATATTCATCACTATATTTTCCATAGGATTTCTGATGTAGTTTTTATTTCCATTGATTTTAAAGCATTTTGTAACTTGAACTGTGATTTTGAGAGGGGGTTATTTTAGTTTGAATTTCTTAACAAAAAAGGGTTGTTTAGTTAGATTCTACTACTGATTACTAGAAAAGTGAAATGACAACAATAATCATGCTCTATATCATTTCAAAGATTTCAGGTAGTTAAAACTTTCGTGAAATAACATACAGGATTGTCTGTGCTACAAGTTTTCCAAGTGTGCTTCTCTACTGCCACCTCGTGTGCACCTTGGGAATAACAGCTCAGAGCAGTTCACCTGGAAAAATACAGCAGTTGGGTGTTGTGCGTTATCTATCAATGTTGAATCCAATGCTATCAGAAAGATAATTTTTAACTTGTAAATATTAGGAATTTTCAGTTACTGTTTGCTACTTGTTTTCAACGAAAGTGTATTGAAAGCAAGAAACATAGGTGATATCATTTCAATTTTCTAAGTTTTTTGAAAATTGCTCCATAGCACATAAAACAATGGTTTCTATCACATGTGCTTCTCTGGTGCCACCACGTGTTCATCTTTGGAATCACCCCTCAGTACAGGTCCAAAAGAATAGTTTGGTAGAGAACATTGTCTATAAATGTTGATTCCAATTTGCCGTTTCTGTAAATTTTTTGTGTATCCTTACTACTTTGTTTTCTTAAAATCTCTCGGTTCATCCCCTTTTTCTTCTTTGTTTCCAGCCATGCTTTCATAAAGACTTTGAAAGTGCCCATCATATACCAGGCACTGTGCTAGGAACTCATATCCCTGCACTCAATGACTTCCCATTCTACTCTTTTAACTTCTGTCTTTTTAATTTCTTTTATATAAAACTACTTCGTATATTGTAAAATAGGATGTGCTTTGATTTGACAGGTATGTTGAATTTTAACAGCTTTTCTATTATAAAAAATGTATTCTTATTGCAGAAGTGAAAGAAAAATGATCTCTAAATCAACAACAACAGATTCTCATAAAGATATACCCACTGTTTATATTAGGACATTTTATTTCCATATTCTTTGTGTACCTACTATATTTCTCTATGTGTATATACTTAGGTCCACTGGGTGTGTGTACATCTGTGTGCATAAAAGGGCATTGCATATGAGCATATCTCTCTGGATCCACAGTGTCTGTCATTTGTGGATATCTGTGTATGTATGCAAATGACTATTTATTCATTCATTCAGGAAACACTTATAGTATTTCTATTATGTGCCCGGCACTCTGCTCGACACTGGATGCCTATAGTGAATGAGATACACTTACTTTCTGTCTTTTTGAATACTACCCTGACCTGGGGTAGACAGAAGAATAAAATATACATAAATACTATCATCCTAAGTTGAAACAAGCACTGTATTTGGTAGTGCAATATCTTTGGTGTCAGTTATGATTTATTATGGCGAAGTTCATTATATCAGTTTCTCAGATGGCAAAGCTGAGACATAAGACTCAGTTTTTCAGCGATGCATGTTCTCAGATATAAAACTGGGAAAATATAGAAGTTATGAATCAAAGACCCTGGGAGGTGTTCTGGGAGAAAAAGAACCTAGCTTGTATGTTGTGAACAATGCTCAGATAAATTCTGATGTCCAAGATTAGGAGGTCTCTGAGTCTGGACTGCTGCCACAGCAAAAGAGAAAGTGCATGTTAGGAAATGGGTCACTTTGTGCTAAACAATTAGAAATAGTGTTTATGCCCCTGAATTTTAAGAGGAAAGAAATGCGTTCTGGTGTTGTCACCACAGAAGATTAAATTATCATTTTATTTTTTAATTACCTTTGGTTTTCTCTTGTAAATTTTCCCCCAAAAGACAATGGCTTGCTCTCACCAGAGAGCTCAGTAGTTAAAGCATCACACCTATATGCTAAGGTCATAAGTTTGCTTCTGGGTCAAGGCACATACCAAAACAGATTGAAGTTTCTGACTATCTGGCTGTCTTTTTCCCCCTTTATGCTGCCTCTAACATTAATAAATAAAAGAAAAGAAAAAATGACAATGGCTTTTTTGTTGTTGTTTTTACAGCTTAAATTGCTTAGAAGAACGAATTACGTTTTTCAAAATCTCACCCCAAAAGGAAATCAATGGAAAGTTTGTAAAGTACCATATTTCCCCATGCATAAAAAGCCTCCCTGTATAAGACGCACCTTAATTTTGGGGCACAAATTTTGAGAAAATGATAACAAATGTGAATAAATGGGAAATGCAAGTAAAAAATACTAAAACCACTGTATCAGAGGCACTCAGTTTTCTAACCCCATATTTTTCAAAAATGATGAGTCTTACTCATAGAGAAATATGGTATACACCCTCCAAATGTCTCTGTGAACTGTTCTTTTTTCTTTTTTTTTTTTACAGGGACAGAGAGAGAGTCAGAGTGAGGGACATATAAAGAGAGACAGAAATGGAGAGATTTTTTTATTATTTGACAGGACATAGATCAATAATCAGGTTTTCGTTGTGATACCTTATGTGTTCATTGACTCATGTCTCATATGTGCCTTCAACAGGGGGCTACAGCTGACCGTGTGATGCTTGCTCGAGCCAGCGAACTGGGCTCCAACTGGTGAGCTTTGCACAAATGACATGAGCCGACGCTCAAGCTGGCGCCATTGAGATCTCAAACGTGGGTCTTTGCATTCCAGTCAAATGATCAAACCACTATGCAATTTGCTGCTCAAGCTGTGAACAGTTTTCCTTTTAATTCTTCTGGATGTTAATTAGTATCCTGGTTCTTAGTATGGTTAGAAAGGCTGTGTATTTTAGGATTTTCTTGCCCTAAAATATCTTCATTACTGCATTTTTCATTGGTTTCATTATGTAGTTTTTATTGCCATTAATTTTAAGGTATTTTGTAACTTGAAATGTGATTTTGAGAAGGGGGTCATTTAGCAGTAAATTTCCTAAACTTAAAAAAAAGGGATTGTTAGTTAATTTCTATTACTGTTTACTATATTAAGTGTAATGACACCAAGAAACATGATTTATATCAAATCTAAAGTTAGAGGTACTTGACACTTGCTTGAAAGAATATAAACAATTATCTGTGGTAAATGTTTCCCAAGTGTGCTTCTCTGCTGCCACCTCATTTTCACCTTGTGAATAACAGCTTAGAGCAGTTTACCTTGAAAAATAGAGCAGTTGGGTGTTGTGCGTTATCTATCAATGTTGAATCCAAGGCTATCTAAAATGAAACTTTTATAACTTGCAAATAGAAGGAATTTCTGGTTACTGCTTGCTACTACTTTCAACGTTAACTGTAACAAAAACAAGAGATAAAGTTGGTATCATTTCAATCCTCTGAATTTGGCTGGAACTTGCTCCATAGCACATAGAATAATGGTCTCTATTACATGTGCTTCTCTCCTGGCACCTCGTGTGCATCTTCGAAATCACACCTCAGTACAGGTTCAAAGAATAGTTTGGTAGAGAACATTGTCTATAAATGTTGATTCCAATTTGCCGTTTCTGTAACATTTTTGTGTATCTTTACTGCTTTATTTTCTTAAAATCTCTCAGTTCATCCCGTTTTTCTTCTTTGTTTCCAGCCATGCTTTCATAAAACCTTTGAAAGTGCCCATAATATACCAGGCACTATGCTAGGAACTCATGTTCCTGCACTCAATGACTTCCCATTCTACTATTTTAACTTCTGTCTTTTTAATTCCGTTTATATAAAACTACTTCGTGTATTGTAAAATAAGATATGCTTTGATTTGACAGGTATGTTGAATTTTTACAGCTTTTTTATTATAAAAATGTATTCTTATTGCAGAAGTGGAACAAAAATGATCTCAAAACAACAACAACAGATTTTCCTACAGATATATCTACTGTTCATACTAGGACATTTTCTTTCCGTATTCTTTGTGTACCGATTATATTTCTCTATGTGTATATACTCAGGTTCACTGTGTGTGTGTGCATCTGTGTGTATAGAAGCGCATTGCACATGAGCATATCTCTCTGGGTCCACAGTGTCTGTCATTTGTAAATATTTGTATATGTATGCAAATGACTATTCATTCAATAAGGAAACACTTATTGAATTTCTAATATGTGCCAGGCACTGTGCTCGAAAATGGATGCCAATAGTAAATGACAAAGACTTACCTTCTGTCTTTATGAGTACTACCCTGTCCTGGGGTAGACAGAAGAATAAAATATACATAAATAATATCATCGTAAGTTGAAACAAGCACTGTATTTTTAGTGCAATATCTTTGGGGTCAGTTATGATTTATTATGGCGAGTTTCAGTATATCAGTTTCTCAGATGGCAGAGCTGAGACATAAGATTCGGGTTTTCAGCAATGCGTGTTCTCAGGTATAAAACTGGGAAAATATAGAGTTATGAATCAAAGACCCTGGGAGGTGATCTGGGAAAAAAAGAACCTAGCTTTTATGTTGTGAAAAATGCTCAGATAAATTCTGATGTCAAAAGCTTAGGAGGTCTCTCAGTCTGTACTGCTGCCACGGCAAAAGAGAAAGTGCATGTTAGGAAAGGTGTCACTTTCTGCTAAACGATGAGAAATAAGGTTTATGACCCTGAATTTTAAGAGCAAAGAAAAGCCTTCTGGTGTTGTTGCCACAAAAGATTAATTTTCATTTTATTTTTTAATTACCTCTGGTTTCTCTAGTAAATTTTTCCCCAAAAGACAATGGCTTGCTTTCACCAGAGAGCTCAGTAGTTAAAACATCACACCTATATGTTAATGTCATAAGTTTGCTCCTTGGACAAGGCACATATCGAAACAGATTGATTTTCTGACTATCTGTCTGTCTTTTCCCCCCTTTATCCTGCCTCAAACCTTAATAAATAAAAAAAAAGAAAAAATAACAATGGCTTTTTTGTTGTTGTTTTTGCAGCTTCAATTGCATAGAAGAATGAATTATGTTTGTCAAAATCTCACCCCAAGAGGAAATCAATGGAAAGTTTGTAAAGTACCATATTTCCCCATGTATAAGAAGCCTCCCTGTATAAGACGCACCTTAATTTTGGGGCAGAAAGTGTGAAAAAATGATAACAAATTTGAATAAATGGAAAATGCAAATAAAAAATACTACAATCACTATATAAGAGGAACTGAGATTTCTAACCCCATATTTTTCAAAAATGATGAGTCTTACTTATGGAGAAATATGGTATACACCCTCCAAATGTCACTGAGAACAGCTCATTTTCCTTTTCTTTTTTTATAGAGATAGGGAGAGAGTCAGAGAGAGGGATATATAGGGACAGACAGACAGAAATGGAGAGATTTTTTTATTATTTTCCAGGTCACAGATCAATCATCAGTTTTTTCTTGTGACACCTTACGTGTTCATTGACTTCTGTCTCATATGTGCCTTGAATAGGGGGCTACAGCTGATCAAGTGACCACTTGCTCGAGCCAGCAAACTTGGGCTCAAGCTTGTGAGCTTTGCGCAAATGACAAGAGCCGATGCTCAAGCTGGCGCCCTTGGGATCTCAAACGTGTGTACTTTGCATTCCAGTCAAATGGTCTAACCACTCCACCATCACCTGCTCAAGCTGTGAACATTTTTTTCTTTTACTTTCTCTGGATTTTATTTAGTATCCTTATTCTTAGTATGGGTGGAAAGGCTGTGTATTTTAAGGTTTTCTTGCCCTAAAATATATTCATCACTGCATTTTTCCATAGTTTTCCTTATGCAGTTTTTATTTCCTTTAATTGTAAGGAATTTTCTAACTTAAGTTGTGATTTTGAGAAGGGGGTCATTTAGCAGTGAATTTCCTTACCTTGAAAAAAAGGGATTTTTAGTTAATTTCTATTACTGTTTAATATATTAAGCATAATGACATCAAGAAACATGATTTATATCAATTCTTAGCTTAGAGGTAGTAGAAACTTTCTTGAAAGAACATACAGAATTATCTGTGGTAAATGTTTTCCAGGTGTGCTTCTCTGCTGCCACCTCATTTTCACCTTGTGAATAACAGCTCAGAGCAGTTTACCTTGAAAAATACAGCAGTTGGGTCTTGTGCGATATATATCAAGGTTGAATCCAAGGTTATCTAAAAGAAACTTTTATAACTTGCAAATAGAAGGAATTTCTGGTTACTGCTTGCTACTACTTTCAACGTTAACTGTAGTGAAAACAAGAGATATACTTGGTATCATTTCAATCCTCTGAAGTTGGCTGGAACTTGCTCCGTAGCACATACAATAATGGTGTCTGTTATATATGCTTCTCTGCTGCCACTTGGTGTGCATTTTCGAAATCATGCCTCAGTACAGGTTCAAAAGAATAGTTTGGTAGAGAACATTGCCTATAAACGTTTATTCCAATTTGCCGTTTCTGTAAAGTTTTGTGTATCCTTACTGCTTTGTTTTTTTAAAATCTCTCGGTTCATCCCCTTTTTCTTCTTTGTTTCCAGCCATGCTTTCATAAAGCCTTTGAAAGTGCCCATTATATACCAGGTACTGTGCTAGCAACTCATGTCCATGCACTCAATGACTTCCCATTCTACTCTTTTAACTCCTGTCTTTTCAATTTCTTTTATGTAAAACTACTTCGTGTATTGTAAAATAGCATGTGCTTTGATTTGACAGGTATGTTGAATTTTAACAGCTTTTTTATTATAAAAAATGTATTCTTTTTGCAGAAGTGCAAGAAACATGATCTCAAAACAACAACAGATTTTCCTACAGATATATCTATTGTTCATATTAGGACATTTTCTTTCCGTATTCTTTGTGTACCTATTATATTTCTCTATGTGTATAATTTCAGGTTCACTGGGTGTGTGTACATCTGTGTGCATAGAAGGGCATTGCATATGAGTATATCTCTCTGGGTCCACAGTGTCTGTCATTTGTGGATATCTGTGTATGTATGCAAATGATTATTTATTCATTCATTCAGGAAACACTTATAGTATTTTTATTATGTGCCAGGCACTCTGCTCGACACTGGATGTCTGTAGTGAATGAGATAGACTTACTTTCTGTCTTTATGAATACAACACTGTCCTGGGGTAAAGAGAAGTAAAAAATATACATAAATAAAATAATCGTAAGTTGAAACAAGCACTGTATTTGGTAGTGCAATATCTTTGGTGTCAGTTATGATTTATTATGGCGAGGTTCAGTATATCAGTTTCTCAGATGGCAGATGTGGGTCATAAGACTCGGGTTTTCAGCAATGCCTGTTCTCAAGTATAAAACTGGGAAAACATAGAAGTTATGAATCAAAGACCCTGGGAGGTGTTCTGGGAGAAAAAGAAACTAGCTTGTATGTTGTGAACAATGCTCAGTTAAATTCTGCTGTCCAAAATTTAGGAGGTCTCTGAGTCTAAACTGCTGCCACGGCAAAAAAGAAAGTGCATGTTAGGAAACGTGTCACATTCTGCTTAATGATTAGAAATAGGGTTTATGCCCCTGAATTTAAGAGCAAAGAAATGTCTTCTGTTGTTTTCGCCACAGAAGAAAAATTTTCATTTTATTTTTTAATTACCTCTGGTTTCTCTAGTAAATTTTTTCCAAAAAGACAATGGCTTGCTCTCACCAGAGAGCTCAGTAGTTAAAGCATCACACCTATATGTTAATGTCATAAGTTTGCTCCTTGGACAAGGCACGTACCGAAACAGATTGATGTTTCTGACTATCTGTCTGCCTTTTTCCCCTCTATCCTGCCTCAAACCTTAATAAATAAAAAAAGAAAAAAGGAAAATGGCTTTTTTGTTGTTGTTTTTGCAGCTTCAATTGCATAGAAGAATGAATTATGTTTGTCAAAATCTCACCTCAAGAGGAAATCAATGGAAAGTTTGTAAAGTACCATATTTCCCCATGTATAAGAAGCCTCCCTGTATAAGACGCACCTTAATTTTGGGGCAGAAAGTGTGAGGAAATGATAACAAATTTGAATATGCGGGAAATGCAAGTAAAAAATACTACAACCACTGTATAAGAGGCACTCAGATTTCTAACCCCATAATTTTCAAAAATGATGAGTCTCACTCATGGAGAAATATGGTATACACCCTCCAAATGTCACTGAGAACAGCTTATTTTTCTTTTCTTTTTTTATAGAGACAGGGAGAGAGTCAGAGAGAGGGATATATAGGGACAGACAGACAGAAATGGAGAGATTTTTTTTATTATTTGCCAGGTTACAGATCAATCATCAGTTTTTTGTTATGACACCTTACGTGTTCATTGACTCCTGTCTCATATGTGCCCTGAATAGGGGGCTACAGTTGATTGAGTGACCGCTTGCTCGAGCCAGCGAACATGGGCTCAAGCTGGTGAGCTTTGTGCAAACGACAAGAGCCCACGCTCAAGCTGACACCCTTGAGATCTCAAATATGTGTCCTTTGCATTCCAGTCCAATGGTCTAACCACTGTTCCATCGCCTGCCCAAGCTGTGAACATTTTTTTCTTTTACTTTCTCTGGATTTTTTTTAGTATTCTTATTCTTAGTATGGGTGGAAAGGCTGTGAATTTTAAGGTTTTCTTGCCCTAAAATATATTCATCACTGCATTTTTCCATAGGTTTCCTTATGTAGTTTTTATTTCCATTAACTGTAAGGAATTTAGTAACTTGAGTTGTGATTTTGAGAAGGGGGTCATTTAAAAGTGAATTTTCTTACCTTAAAAATAAGGGATTTTTAGTTAATTTCTATTACTGTTTACTATATTAAGCGTAATGACACCAAGAAACATGATTTATATCAATTCTTAGGTTAGAGGTAGTTGAAACTTTCTTGAAAGAACATACAGAATTATCTATGGTAAATGTTCTCCAAGTGTGCTTCTTTGCTGCCACCTCGTTTTCACCTTATGAATAACAGCTCAGTGCAGTTTACCTTGTAAAATACAGCAGTTGGGTCTTGTGCGTTATCTATCAATGTTGAATCCAAGGTTATCTAAAAGAAACTTTTATAACTTGCAAATAGAAGGAATTTCTGGTTACTGCTTGCTACTACTTTCAACGTTAACTGTAGTGAAAACAAGAGATATACTTGGTATCATTTCAATCCTCTGAATTTGGCTGGAACTTGCTCCATAGCACATACAATAATTGTCTCTGTTACATATGCTTCTCTGCTGCCAACTCGTGTGCATCTTCAGAATCACGCCTCAGTACAAGTTCAAAGGAATTGTTTGGTAGAGAACATTGTCTACAAACGTTGATTCCATTTTGCCATTTCTCTAAAGTTTTTGTGTTTCCTTTCTGCTTTGTTTTTTTAAAATCTCTTGGTTCATCTCCTTTTCTTCTATGTTTCCAGCCATGCTTTCATAAAGCCATTGAAAGTGCCCATTATATACCAGGTGCTGTGCTAGGAACTCATGTCCCTGCACTCAATGACTTCCCATTCTACTCTTTTAACTCCTGTCTTTTCAATTTCTTTTATGTAAAACTACTTCGTGTAATGTAAAATAGGATGTGCTTTGATTTGACAAGTATGTTGAATTTTAACAACTTTTGTATTATAAAAAATGTATTCTTTTTGCAGAAGTGCAAGAAAAATGATCTCAAAACAACAACAGATTTTCCTACAGATATATCTACTGTTCATATTAGGACATTTTCTTTCCATATTCTTTGTGTACCTATTATATTTCTCTATGTGTATATACTCAGGTTCACTGGGTGTGTGTACGTCTGTGTGCACAGAGGGCATTGCATATAGGCATATCTCTCTGGGTCCACAGTGTCTGTCATTTGTGGATATCTGTGTATGTATGCAAATGACTATTTATTCATTCATTCAGGAAACACTTATAGTATTTCTATTATGTGCCAGGCACTCTACTTGACACTGGATGCCTATAGTGAGTGAGATAGACTTACTTTCTGTCTTTATGAGTACTACCCTGTCCTGGGCTAGACAGAAGAATAAAATATACATAAATAATATCATCCTACGTTGAAACAAGCACTGTATTTTTTAGTGCAATATCTTTGGTGTCAGTTATGATTTATTATGGCGAGGTTCAGTATATCAGTTTCTCAGAAGGCAGAGCTGAGATATAAGACTCGGGTTTTCAGCAATGCATGTTCTCAAGTATAAAACTGGGAAAACATAGAAGTTATGAATCAAAGACCATGGGAGGAGATCTGGAAGAAAAAGAACCTAGCTTGTATGTTGTGAACAATGCTCAGATAAATTCTGATGTCCAAAGCTTAGGTGGTCTCTCAGTCTGGACTGCTGCCACAACAAAAGAGAAAGTGCATGTTAGAAAAGGTGTCACATTCTGCTAAACGATTAGAAATAGGGTTTATGACCCTGAATTTTAAGAGCAAAGAAAAGTCTTCCGGTGTTGTTGCCACAGAAGATTAATTTTCATTTTATTTTTTAATTACCTCTCGTTTCTCTAGTGAATTTTTCCCCAAAAGACAATGACTTGCTCTCACCAGAGAGCACAGTAGTTAAAGCATCACACCTATATGTTAATGTCATAAGTTTGCTCCTTGGACAAGGCACATACCGAAACAGATCGATGTTTCTGACTATCTGTCTGTCTTTTTCCCCCTCTATCCTGCCTCAAACCTTAATAAATAAAAAAAAGAAAAAATGACAATGGCTTTTTTGTTGTTGTTTTTGCAGCTTCAATTGCACAGAAGAATGAATTATGTTTGTCAAAATCTCACCCCAAGAGGAAATCAATGGAAAGTTTGTAAAGTACCATATTTCCCCATGTATAAGAAGCCTCCCTGTATAAGACACACCTTAATTTTAAGGTACAAAGTGTAGGGAAATGATAACAAATTTGAATAAACTGGAAATGCAAGTAAAATTATTACAACCACTGTATAAGAGGCACTCAGATTTCTAACCCCATATTTTTAAAAATGATTAGTCTTACTCATGGAGAAATATGGTATACACCCTTCAAATGTCACTGAGAACAGCTCATTTTTTTTCATTTCTTATAGAGACAGGGAGAGAGTCAGAGAGAGGGATATATAGGGACAGACAGACAGATATGAAGAGATTTTTTTATTATTTTCCAGGTCACAGATCAATCATCAGTTTTTTGTTATGACACCTTACGTGTTCATTGACTCCTGTCTCATATGTGCCTTGAACAGGGGGCTACATTTATTCGAGTGACCACTTGCTCAAGCCAGTGAAATTGGGCTCAAGCTGGTGAGCTTTGCGCAAATGACGAGAGGCGACGCTCAAGCTGGCGCCCTTGGGATAAAAAACGTGGGTCGTTTGCATTCCAGTGAAATGCTCTAACTACTGCGCCATCGCCAGCTCAAGCTGTGAACATTTTTTTCTTTTACTTTCTTTGGATTTTGTTTAGTATCCTGGTTCATAGTATGGGTGGAAAGACTGTGTATTTTAAGGTTTTCTTGCCCTAAAATATATTCATCACTGCATTTTTCCATAGGTTTCCTTATGTAGTTTTTATTTCCATTAACTGTAAGAAATTTTGTAACTTGAATTGTGATTTTGAGAAGAGGGTCAATTAAAAGTGAATTTCTTTACATTAAAAAGAAGAGATTTTTAGTTAATTTCTATTACTGTTTACTATATTAAGCATAAAGACAATAAGAAACATGATTTATATCAATTCTTAGCTTAGAGGTAGTAGAAACTTTCTTGAAAGAATATACAGAATTATCTGTGGTAAATGTTTTCCAAGTGTGCTTCTCTGCTGCCACCTCGTTTTCACCTTGTGAATAACAGCTCAGAGCAGTTTACCTTGAAAAACACAGCAGTTGGGTTTTGTTTCTATCAATGTTGAATATAAGGTTATATAAAAGAAACTTTTATAACTAGCAAATAGAAGGAATTTCTGGTTACTGCTTGCTACTACTTTCAACGTTAACTGTAGTGAAAACAAGAGATATACTTGATATC